>NW_023642355.1:25000-40077 GCF_015228065.2 Penaeus monodon | reverse complement strand
TAGGAAACTTTGCAGATTCTATCTACGCGGCTCTCGATGAACATTGGGCCCTTATTAAATTATTTGGGCATGGAAATGGAACCTACCCATTCCTATTTGGCATTTCTGGCAATCTCTTAGTTAAAAGGTCCACATATGCGTTGTCCAATATTGAATTTTATAGAGTTGTGAGACGTTTGGATGAATTATTATTTCTTTTGTTGGAATATAAGCTCTAAATATTCTGACCCTTTTCACTCTTATGTAGCAAAATCACTATAATGGTCTCTAATTTGAATTCACAAGAAAAAAAAAGCAAAAACATTATCTGGCAGGTCCAGAGGAAAACACAGTATCTATTCACCATCCTTCAGACACGTAGTTATAAAGAAATTTTTTGGTAGATGTGGTGGAGGCAGCGTCAGCTCCTATGGGCGAAGGAATGGACTCAGACTGACTCCTTTGTGTCTCGCTAGGTCGCTTCTCCCTTAGCTTCCTTAGGTTGTGGAGACACAACTGTTTACCATTGGGTACCTTCTCTGCAGCAATTTCCTGTTGCTGCCGAAGGTGAGGTCATGTCCCAAGTGGTTTCCACTGAATAATGGAGGTCACAGAGTACCAGGCAGTTTCCCTGAACAATAGATGTCACTCCCTCTGCCACCTACTCTCGCCTTGCCCTCGAGGTGCTGACAGGCTTATTTGTGTGCCTGAGAAATACTTGATGGTACGTGGTTTGGCAGACGCCCTTTTCCATGGCGCACATCATCTTCCACCCGTCCTGTGTGGCGTCCTATTTTTTGTCCTTCCTACGGTGTCCCGTCCAGAGCGCCTCATACAGAAGTCCTCCCCATAGCACCATAAACTGGAGACGGTCCTTGACATGGTCCTCGCCACGACCACATCCCCGAAGTGTTGGTATAAACGACCATGCTAATGGTAACCAGACCATGCCCACAAAAGCCACAATAGTAGGAAAGATATGACAGGTGTAGGCGGGGGGGGGGGGGGGGGGGCTAAACGACAGTACTACAAGCTGTATAACAATGAACTAATATTTTGTTATACTTTATTTTTTTTTTATTATTTTGACCAGAATGATCAAGACACTCTGAAAGGATCTACTTGAACCTCAAGACTCCAATGAAAGGACAGAGTAGAGAAGAGAAAACTACATGTACAAGTATCAGTGCATTATGGACATTGCTGATGCAAAAGGATAAGTCCAATACAGGAACAAGAAGAACCATACGGGATGCCTTATGCTGATACATTTCAGGAGCATCATGCCTAACAAGATGACATTTACGGGGTAGATAAAGTTATATGAAAATCTGACATCAGCACTGCCCTTGAACCTTACTAGCATCCCTTAGATAAAACTCCGGGATCGTGATGTTGATTGTTGGCAAGGTCAGGAGCACCGGCCTATTGCTATAAGATCTGCAGCGACGTCCGTGACGAAGGACTTGATTACCGGAATCTTTAATGACAGGGAACGTAACCCACAATGATGTGGCAGGATTGATTGATAGATTATTCAAAATTATCTGCCGCGTCAACAGCTAAGGTCATTAGCGGCGAATCCCTTGTTAAATAGAAATATTAAAATATTTAAAATTTAAAAAATCTATCAATAAATATTTTACAAATAAAATAAACAAAAAAAAAATCAAAGCATAAATATTATGTTTTAAGATATAAAATATTGCATAAACATTATGCATAATTAAATTTTTTGAAAATATTAGTCTCCTAAGGAAACTAATAAGACCCTCTATGTCACAATCCTCCCCCAAAAACATTTTTCAGTGTATATGGGGGAGAAAAGTACATACGTCTTTGGTCTGAGAATGTGCACTTTTTTCCACTACATGTACGATCGTTAATGGCTCTTGGCATCCTTCACAAAGTGCTTGACTTTTAGCCATCATGGCCCATGAGTCATTCTTGTGTGCCCGATTTTTAGTCTTTTTAATGCAATTTCCCATTTTTCGGTTAGGGTGGATGTAGTCCCCCAACTGCCAAGGTCATCTCTAATCTCTCGCATTTTGTTTTGGAGGTATGCCTCCATTGTTCCTTCCATTTATTGCGAAGACAAACTCCTTATGCTGAGTTTCAGGTCGGTGTGTGGGAGAGGAAAACGAGCATCACAAGGCTGAGCAGCAGCTGCCTTGGCCTTGATCGGCTCGCTCATTCCATGATACCAACATGTGCTGGCACCCACACAGAATTATCTTTTTGCGTGTTGACATCAGTGCAAGCCAATCTTGAACCTCCCTTACTAGTGGAGTGATGAGTTTAAGCTCTTGTTTGCTTGCAAAGCATACGAGAGTCACAATATATCACAATAAAATGGTTCGTAAGATCTCTAGTCATTTTAACCTGCTGCAAGGATGGCATTAACTCTGCAGTAAAGATCGAGGCTGCTAGAGAAAGACCTGCCGGGATTGCAGTCTTCCTTCTGTCATGCTGCAAAGCCCACACCATTTCAGATTTCGAACCATCTGTATATATTGCTCTGACCCTTGGTACTTAGAAATATGCTGAAGAAATTTATCTTTGACTTCTGCTTCTGATTTCTCCCCTTTTCCCCAATTCCCGCCCAAATCCAGCTCGACTTGATTAGTCCGGGGGGGAATTGGGGAATTTCAACAGCCAAAACCTTAGTGAGACTCAAATTAAGATCTTCCACAAGATTCCTCATTCTCCTACCATAGGAATCGGCTATCCTCAAGGGGGCTGAAAACCAATCTGGATGTAGGAGATCCGGAATCCTTTGTAGTTCGTGTAGTAAATCGGGTTCATGTAGTCCGGTGTAATGAAAGAGGTGGTTCTCCACTCTCAGCATACAGGGATCCACAGGTGAAGACCTGAAAGCCCCAGTACAGATTCTGAGAGCTCTTTATGAACTGGGGTCCAACATCCGGAGAACAGTGGGATTTGCAGAAGAAAAACACTCACACCCATAATAAAAGCTTACTAGAATAAGCGCTCGGTAAGCCATAAAAGCGTTGTGCGGTCTGCACCCAAGATAATGTGAAAGAACCCGAAAAATACTAAGCGTTTTGTAGCCTTCACTTTTAACTGTTTGATGTGAGGCACCATGTAAGTCTTGAGTCAAAAATTAGACCCAAGAAATTCACCTCTTGGACAAATTGAGTGGGTTTGCTCCTAAATAGAGGGAAGGGTGGAATTTTCCTCGTTTGTGGAAATGTATAGCCATGGTTTTGCTTGAAAAAAATTTGAACCCGATATGTTGCCACTGTAAAAACCTGATTTAATGCACCCTGCATGTGTCCTTGCACACCCTGTAAGCTTCCTCCTGAGCAGTACAGTGTAAAGTCATCCACATACAGATTACATGGACAGAACTTGGAACAATTTTTACAATGTCATTTATAGCAATGGCAAACAGGGTCACACTTAAGGCACCCCCTTGTGGGACCCCTTCCAGCTGGTCTTCCAGGTTAGAGAAACCGTTTCCCACCGAACTCTAAATTTCCTGTTAGAAAGGGAAAGCTTGTATGAAGGTGGGTAAGCTCCTCTTAAACCAATGTATACAGCTTCAGAGTATGCCATGCTTCCAAGTTGTATCGTAAGCCTTTTCAAGGTAAAAGACTGCCAACATGTGACGTTGCTGTGCAAAGGGAATTCTGTATAGCATTTTTCCACCCCACAAGTGCATCTGGGGGTCGATCTCAATTTTCTAAAGCCATATTGATATGGGGTCAACATGTTTTCTTTTTCTAGCAGCCATGTCAACCTGAAGTTTCCCATTTTCTCCATCAGTTTGCAGATGCAGTGGTGAGAGAAATTGGTCTGAAATTTTCCTGGTGCGGAGGCATCTTGCCAGGTTTAGGAACGGGAATGATTAAGCCTCTTTCCATGTGGATGGCACTGTGCCCTCTCTATAGATCCTTTTGAATAGGTCCAACAGGAACTTCTGGGAGCTCCCCGGTAAGTGAGATATCATTTGATATGGAATATCGTAAATTCCTGGGCAGTCTTAGGGCAGAGCTGCAAAGCAGAGTCCATCCCCTTGCGCAAAATGGCAAATTGTATGGAAGTTCTGCTGCAGTCCTACTGAGAACGACACTGGTGTTTTTCCCTGTTCAGCACGAAGAGGGGAGAATCGAGAGTGTAAGATGCTCCAGAGGAGATCTCTGCCATGGATTTAGCTAGCTCATTAGAATATCTCTTTTGTGTGATGATTATGCCATCTATTTTCAGAGCAGGTTGTGATATGGATGTGCTCTTTCCAGCAATTTTACGCACCTTGTCCCACACCCATGCTAAGGGGGTCCCAGAGTTAATCGAGGAGACATACTGTTCCACGACGTCCGTTAGCCTCCTTTAGCACGCGCCTGGCCTTGGCTCGGGTTTTTTTGTAACTGATCAAGGTTACAATGCTGGGGCGTCGTTTCAACTGCCTTAATGCAGTTTTCCTTGCTCTGACAGCTTGTTGGCATCATCAGACCACCATGGTATGAGGTCGACGGTACTGTCCGCTACTTTGGGAATGGATGCTTCTGCTGCAAGATGAATTTGTGATGTGAAGTGATTAACAGCATCTTAAACACACTGGAAATCATTCACAGATCCTTGCAATAATGCAGTTGATCTAAAAAGATTCAGTCCGCATGTTCAAGTCGCCATCTCTGCACCCCATTGACGGGAAATACCATTCACCCCCTCCAAAATTATTGGAAAATGGTCGCTTCCATGTAAGTTTTCCAGACCTTGCCAAGTGAAGTTCAACTGTGAATCAGGTGAGCTATTGATAGGTCTATATGGAGAATGTCCCATTTTGAACTTGGAAATGTGTGGAGTGTCATGTTCAGTAAAACTGCATCATCTTAAAAACAAGGACTCCAGGCCTTCCTCGAGGGTTCCCACAAAGTGTCTCCCCAGGGGTGATGCCGCCCATTGAAATTCCAGAGTAGAAATGGATGTGGCAACTGCCCAAGAATCTTCCAAATCAATCTATGTTGAGATTATGGGGAGGAAGGTAGATGGATCCCAACAGTGTAAGGGTCGTGTCAAGCCTATCTCACCCCTTCACCTGCAGTGTTGTTCTGAAAGGTGATGCCTGGAAGGGAATATCTTGAGTACCATTATGCTACCTCCATTGAGGTCCATTGTCAAAGGTCCCATAATGGGCTTGAAATTTGGAATCCCTCAGGGAAATGGGAAAGATTTTCCCTGGTCAAAACTCTTGTAGACATACACAACCCTGATTATATGAAGCTATCAGATATTGATTCTTCCCCCCTTTGCATAAATTTCCCTGAATTCATTGGATTAGGTATCCAGTTCTTTATATTATTTCTCATAAGGTGTTGGCAGCACCTGTGGTCAAGGTTTGCCTCACACCTTTTAGGCTGTCCCTTTCCCATGACCCGGGGAGTACCTTTTATGGTTGTTTACTGTGGAGCTAGTTTCCACAGGTTCCCTTGACAGGTTCAGGATTTCTTTTGCCTGGGCAAAGAGCGACCTGAACTTTTTCTTCAGGGGCATTCTGTCTAGCAGCAGAGGCCCCTGTGGATGGTTGTGGCAGCTGGAGTCTTTTTCACAGGCTCAGGATTCCTTTGCCGGGCAAAGGGCGTGCCTGAGCCTTACTTCAGGGGCATTTTTTGCCCCAGCAGCAGAGGCCCTGTGGATGTGGTGGCAACTGGAGCTGTCACCATTGAGGCCTCTGGAGCCTTAAATGTTTGGGTCCAAAGACCTTACTTTGGGAGGGAGTCTCCTCAATAGACCCTCACTCCTACTCCGTTTCTGGTGGAACAACTCACCAGAGGCAGTGTCAGCAATTTCCGACTGAGGGTTAAAGAAAGTGGCAGAGTGTGTGTTGTAAGATGCATTTGGGGGGCAAAGGGGGGGTGGGAAGGAGGATGGGCTAGAACCGAAGCAAAGGACTTAAACCCGGCTGTGCAAAAAGCACACGGGCACGTCGCTTTGCCTTGGAAAACTAACTTTTTCCTTTCTCCTTATTACCCAAAACTTTTTCAAATTTGTACCTTTTACACTGCTTTTAAGAAGCTTTATGAGCCTCTTTGCAGTGGTAACAGCATATTGGACCTGGACAGTTGTCATCTCCTTGATGACCTGTTGTACCACACCTTACACATACTCTTGGTTGCTCATTTTCTTTAAAACGGCAAGAGTTGGCTCCATGCCCATAACCCTGGCAGTGGAAGCACCGCATAGGGTTGGGCACATATGGCTTTCTTTGAGGTGGTACCATGCTAACTTAACCCATTCTGGAAGGACTAAGTGTTAAAAGTTAGAAGAAGAGTGGGTCGACTGTTCCAAACCATCAACTTTCTTCTTAAAACGTTTTACTGCCACTACATTAAAATCTCTAGTTCCTCTAACAGTTTCTCCTCAGAATACCTCATCAGGTCTCGGGAAAAAACAATTCCTTACACTGGATGAGGGTTTTGTGAGGAGAACATGAAACTTGAGCCCCAGGAATGTCGCATATCGCACACAGACGGTCACTCTCGTCTGGTGACGAAACCCCAACTATCAGGCTACCATCTCGCTGTGGGGTGATGCGAGGATCACGTTGACATACTTCAACAATTTTTCGATGTACTTCGAAAATATCAAGATCCATGATTGATACACCATCAATGGTCTTCACTACTAGTACTTACTATATGAAATGTTTTCATAAATTTTCCAGGTAAGATTTCTTAGTGGATTGAGGAGGACTTTTCCCTTCTTACCTGGTTTGGGAGCCTGGGAACCAATACGATTCCCGTTCTTGCCCTTTGGAAGCTGGAAAGGTTCCAAAGTGACAATACGTGATGTTCCAGAGGGATTTGGGCGGGGATTGCGTAGGTCGTCAGGGAGAGAGCTAGATCTTTGTAAATTTGTAGCATCATACAAATTAGAATTCTTCATTCCTCACCCCCCACCCACCATGGAGTCCAACGAGGGGAAAGCTATAGTTGGGGTTCAAAATCTCCCAACAGCCACAGGGGTAATGAGGAAATATACGCAGCCACTATTACAGTACTGATGGCAGTCGCGGGACCTAGGGACTACGACTGAAAGTGCCTGCTTGACCTAGCCTTTTTTGACCAGCCCATTGACTTGACCGGGCCTTGATCAGCCGCCCGTCTAACCAGAATAAGGACAAAGAGGTGTGTTGCTAGTGCAGGGCGCAGCGTGCAGCATCGCTCAACCTCCAGGACTCCCGTCTCCTGGTTAATACGGGATGCCACGCACGGCAAACACACGTGGGAGAGTTCTCCTGGCCAAGAGGAATGAACCGGGGTGGGTGCACCATCCTGTCTCTTAGGCCTTGGGGCCCAGGAAAACCATTTTGTCTCATCCCTCACTGGTGACCCCCCCAGTATGGGTAGCCCTCTGGGCCCGGGTCACCAGATCATTGGGGCTCAAGACCCCCCACCGCGGCAAGGCGGCTTCCCTTAGGGGGTTGATGTGGGAGGACAAAAGGGTTTCCCCGCAAAAACCCCCTTATGGGAGCCCCCTTGCCGCGGTGGGGGAGTTGAGGTCCCAATGATCTGATGAGCCAGACCAGACGGCTACCCATGCTAGAGGGGTCACCAATGAGGGATCGACAAAACAGCTTCTTGGTACAGGCCTATGAGAGGGGATGGTGCACCAACCCCCGGTTCAGTCCATCTTTTTATCAGGGCGATTGCTCCCACAAAGGTTTGTTATGTGAGCTTCCCCTCGTTGGACTCCATGGTAGCTGGGGGAAGGGGAGGTAATGAAGAATTCTAATTTGCATGAGTTCTACAAAATTACAAAGAAAACCCCTTCTCCTGACGACCTACACAATCCCAGGCCATTCCCTCTGGGAAAGTCACTTATTGTTAGTGTGGAACCTTTCCAGTTTTTCCCAAAGGGCAAGAATGGGCATCATAATGGTTCCCTCCTCCCAAACCAGGTAAGGAGAAAAGTCCTCAATCCATTAAGGAATCTTACCTGGTAAATATGAAAGTAGAAGTACCTAGTAGTGAAAACTATTGATGGTGATCAATTATGGTCTTGATATTTTTGAAGTACATCGGAAGATAGCTGAGGTGTTTCAACATGATCCCGCATCACCCCACAGCGAGGATGGTTAGCCAGATAGTTGAGGTTTCATCACCAGACGAGAGTGACTGCATGCATATGCAACATTCCTGGAGTCAGGAAGTTTCATGTTCTCCTCCAAAACAGTCAATCAGTGTAAGGGGAATTGGCCTGATGAGGTATCTGAGGAGAAACTGTTAGAATAAAGAATTTTAATGTAGCAGCAGTAAAATTTTAAGAAGAAAATTGATGGTTTGGAAAAAAGTCGACACCAGCTCTCCTAACTTTTGAAACGTTAGTCCTTCCAGAATCAGTTAAAGTTGGCATGGTACCCCCTCAAGGTAAAGTCATATGTGCCAACCCTATGCGGTGTTTCCACTGCATAAGGTTGGGCATGTAGCCAACTCTTGCAATTTTAAGGAAAATGGACAAACAAGAGTGGTTAAATGTGGTAAAAGTCATCAAGGACAACTGTCCCGGTCCAATATGCTGTTTCTTACAGTAAAGCTCATGAAGCTTCTTCAAAGCAATGTAAAAGGTTTCAAATTTTAAGTATTGGTAATAATGAGTTAAGGAGAAAGTTAGTTTTCCGAGGCAAAAAGAAGTGCCTATGTGCTGTTTGCACAGCCAGTAATTCCTTTGCTTCGGTTCTAGCCTCATCCTTCCTGCCATCCCTGTCTCCAATACTTCTTACACCACACATTCTGCCACTACCTTTAAACCCCAGTCCTCAGATGCTGAAACTGCCTCAGTTGAGTTGTTCCACCAGAAACAGAGTAAGAATGAGTCTATTTAGATTCCCCTTTAATAAGCAAAAGAAACCTGAGCCTGTTCAAAAGACTCCTCCAGAATGGGGTCTTTGGATCCATCAGGCAGGGCTCCAAAGGCCTTAAAAATGACAGCTCCAGCTGCCACATCCACAAGGGACTCCGCTGCTAGACAGAATGCTCCTGAACCAAAGGGTCAGGTCCATCCTTTTAGAGCAAAAAAATCCTGAGCCTGTCCAAAAGAAGCCTGTGGGAAACTAGTTCCACAGGTAAACAGCCTTCAAATGTACTCCCAATATCATGGAAAGGGACAGCCTAAAGGTGTGAGGGAGGCCTTAACCACAGGTGCTGCAAAACACCATATGAAGAGGTAGTTTGAAGAACTGGATACCCTAATCCAAAGGAACTGTCAGGGAATTCATGCAAAATGGGAAGAACTGCAACATCTGAAGCTTCATGTACCCGGTTTGTGTATACCTACAAGAGATTATGAAGTTCATGCCCATATGGGACCCTTTTACAATAGTCCTCATGGAGGAGTAGCGTCATGGTATGTCAGGATATCCCCTCCAGGCCACCCACTGCAGACGACACTGCAGGTGAAGGCTATGAAATAGGCTTGACACGACCTTACACTGTTGCCTCCACCATCCTTCACATAATCTCAACACAGATGATTTGGAAGATTACTTGGGCAGTTGCCACATCCATTTTTACTCTTTGGGGGATTTCAATGGTTGGCATCACCTCTGGCCCTTCCTCTTGTGCAAACCCTCGAGGAAGGGGCCCTTGGAGTCCTTGTTTCAAGAGTAGATGCAGTTTTACTGAAGTGATACTTCCACATTTCCAAATTCAAACTGGAACATTCTTCAATAATGTCCTGTCAATAGTTTCACCTGATTCACAGTTGAATTTCACTTGGGAGGTCATGGAAGACTTACATGAAAGTGACCACTCTCCAAAACTTTTGGAGGAAGTGAATGGTATTCCAGCCAATGGAGTGCATAGATGGAGACTTGAATATGCAGAATGGAATCAACTGCACTATTGCAAGGATCTGTGAACAATTTCAAGATGCTGTTAATCAATTCACCTTGCAGCAGAAGCATCCATTTTCAAAAGTAGTGGGCAGTACCATCGACCTCCGGTACCATGGTGGTCTGATGAATGCCAATGAGCTGTTAGGCAATTGAAACGATGCCCCACTGATGAGACATTCATCCATTATAAAAGGACCTATGCCAAGACGAGTGCTAAAGGAGGCTAGACAGACATCATGGAGACAGTATATCTCCTTGATTAACTCTGGGACCCCCTTAGCATAGGTATGGGACAAGGTGTGTAAGACTGCTGGAAATTGCACATCCATGTCACCACTTGCTCTGAAGAAAGATGGCATAATCCTCAGACAAAAAAGATGTTCCAAATGAACTAGCTGAATCCATGGCAGAGATCTCCTCTAGAGCATCTTACACTGCCAATTTTCCATCTTCATGCTGAACAGGAACAACACCCAATGTTTTTCTTCAGTAGGACTGCAGCAGAATTCAATACAACTTGCCATTTTTGTGCATGGCGCAGGACATGATTGGTCGACCGGAAAGCCGCAATAATTGGGAGGTTTCCATTATCACACAGATCCCAAGGTATGACATGATCTCCGCCTGGATGCGAGCATCCACTACCTCTGTGAGGAGGGTTGGTGACAGTAACTGTGGAAAAGAAAAGCAAGTAAACATTCTGACTGTTCAGTGCAAGAGATTTACTCAATATAGATGAAAATGGAAAGAACAAACACTTCATGTGGGGGGAGGCGGCAGGAGGGTAGGTGACTGCATACCTGTGGGAGCGGAAAAAAAAACAAGCAATACATTCTGACTGCTCAATGCAAGAGATATTTTTTCAGTATGGATAAAAATGGAAAAAACAGAAGAGCAATAATGAAACTTAACAGTTGGTCTGAATACATGATCATCTTCTGTGTAGAGACACAAGATCTCCAATGGTGTACTTGAAATGTCCAGTGCTGCCTTCATGCCTCAAAAGCCATAGTGGTGGGGGACGTTCTTCTTCCTCCAGACAAACCTCTTGGTCCCTGGAGCATTCACCGACTTCAGTTTTTCTACATACATGGAATGAGGTTTGTCACTATCCATGGTAGTATCCACCTGCAAGACGTTGTCCAATTCTTTGCCTGAGCTGATGTCAAACAACGGTTCAATGTCGTCCTCTGCCCTACTGGGGAGCCACTCATCCCCACTCTCCTCAGAATAGTAAAAAAAGTTCCAAGAATGGGGAGAATGGGGAGAAGGCAATCGGCGCAAAATGCGCTGAAGATGTTGACGGTTGAGGGTCTTGACCTCAGAGGAGTGTCTACGGATACTGAGTTTGGGATTGAGAGAGCGAATAAAGAATGAGGTGCAAGCAACTCTATATATATATGGAAAAATACCCATGCTTCGACCTGGTAGGAAACGTGGAAGCAACAGTAGCCAAAGAGGTCAAAGTAGCAT
Source organism: Penaeus monodon (assembly GCF_015228065.2). Lineage (NCBI taxonomy): Eukaryota > Metazoa > Arthropoda > Malacostraca > Decapoda > Penaeidae > Penaeus > Penaeus monodon. Next base: position 28,766 of record NW_023642355.1, on the reverse strand, counting down.
GGGTCACATATCACATAACATGACCAATCACATCATTTCCTGTGTACTGACATCACTTCCGTATATGACGTCATTTACTACTATGCGGAAGTAAGATAGCGGCTGTAAGGTGACATCATTTCAACTGTGTGAGTGCATGTGTCCACGTGTGTGTGTGCGTGCGCGCGAGTGTATGTTTTGAAAGTAAAGATAGTGACTGTAATGATATCAGTTCCTCATCTTCGTGACGTCATTTCCTTTATCTTCATGACATCATGCGCGCGCACACACCCAAGCACACACAGTGCATCCACACACCTCTGTCTATCTACCTCTGCTTACTTCTGTCAACCTGCCTGGCTCCTTGTCTGCCCATCTCTGTCTCCCTTCCTCCCTCCTAAGTCGCACCTTTATTTTTCGTTTTCATTATGATTTTCTGTCTGTATGTCTCTCTTAACTCATACTCCCTCCTTCCTTATACTTCAAACTCCAGGGAAATTGTAGTAACTTCACAGCTTTACATGACCTCATCACACAACTAGTGGCTATGTATAAAAAAAAAAAAATTTGGGACCATCCATGTACACATTACAGATGTCCCCGAGGTCCATTACATTACGTCTCAGGGTGAGACACCCCGGGCAGACGGGCGGGAAGAACAGCATCATACAAAAAGGGACACCAGCAATGAGGCATTTCCCGGGCGTCACCCCGGTGTGATACCAGCGTGAGTGGTTTTGATTCGAGCTGTCTGTCCACATGGCTCGTTACCTGAGTCCTTCTTCAGGACTGTGCTTGGTTCCAGAAACTGAGGATTTCTGGCTCTTTGTATCAGTGCTCCAACCCATATACAGGACATGGTATGGTGATGTAAGTACTTGGTGCTGACCTTAGTCTACTTGTGGCTACCCTTCAGGTCTCTCCAGTGTCCATCCAAGGTGCTTCACTTGGACAAATTGAAATCGTGTATCCTGAGGTTCCCCAAACTGTCTGATAGATTCATAGTAGCCTCCTCAAAAACCTGATGGACCCTGTAGCTCTGCGAGATTCTTTCAAGGGCGAATACCTGAGATAAGGCAGAATTTCATCTTGCAGGAGACATTGGAAGCAAAAGATGCATGTTGTGTGGGACGAGGAATGCATTTGTACTATTCCTTGACGCACAGAACACGGACACTACTGAGAAGGGACAAGGCACAATACATCACGAATCTTCCTGAGACTGAAGGCTACTTCTTAGTAAATGACCTTCATCCTGCTTCCCAAAACCCCTGTTAAAACTCGAAGCTCACCTCACAGTTGTCTACAGTCAGCTCAGTGGATGGACAGCTCATCTCAGAACAAGATGTGGACGTTGGGCTGAGTATTTTGACCAGTTGTATCAGGTAGACCCTCCAGTAGTTTGGATAAAGTGGTGTTGGACCCATTCAACAACAGAGAACCCCCTTGTAGCCTCTGGTATATCACATACTTCATAGCAGCAGCTGGAATATCATATATTTTGTATATCACGTATTGTGTAACACTACGTTCAGAGAGTGTATGTATAAATTCGTCTTCTGTGTCACCCTGTTGAGAGGTCTTGGCGAGTACCACCAGGTCAACATATGGTCTATATCAGCCAGAAGTTCTAACCTGACAAAAAAGTTTGTGTGAGGGGGTCGGCCATGGGAAAGTGAGGGTGACTCTTCGTATGAGTGATACTGTGAGATGAGATCTAACTAATGTATGACATATGAAGTATAATGTTTCTTGATGTTGTAGCATATGTTTATTTAAAGTGTGAGGGCAGTTTGAGGGAGAACCTCCGTACTATCAAGACGCCCATAACATCCTGGAATCAGACCGTTAAGTGTTGTATCCAATATTATTTATCATATAATCTAATATATGAAAATTTAGTGTCTCTATGTATTGTATGCATGCATTCTTATAATCGATGTATTATTTAACAGGTTTGACTGTTACTGAATAAATCTTAAGCAAGTGCTATGCAGTGGTATGTCACCCCACACCCATAGACAATCATAGGCATTCTTCGGCGGCCACACTCCTACCCTGACTGGATTAGGGAGGTGATCCCTAAACTGAAAGGTGGAAATGCCATGGACATGTGTAGATCCTGGTGGAACTGCTAAATGAATCTATGGCAGTGTGCTTGCTTGCTGTCTTGGCTACAATCTGGCAGTCCAGTATCATTCCCTGACGCAATCTGGATTCACTTTTGGAAGTTCAAAAGGACCTTTTTCTAGCGCTTTAATTCGGGAAAAGTCGCCGTGTAGGTTAATAACAACCATTCAGCTACTGTATGATCTGGACATTTCCTATTGGCTATAAATAATTATTCCTAACATATAACGAAATGTAAAAACCTAACTTTGTAAAGTTTAAATGATAACATATATGTATATGTATATGTATATGCAATATTCACATGCATACATAAACATATACCTATGTATATATAGTTAATGAATATGAACTAACAAAAAAGAGAATAAGAATAAAATATGAAGACGAATGTAGAGACCGGATAGAACGGCAAATAGAACATGCAAACAGGGAAGGGGCAATATTGGGGAAAACTGGAAGGATATAAGCATGTCGCCTGCCCCGGTTAGACCGAGTTGTAGAAAAAAAAAATGAATTGTTCCCAGTATGATTTTCCCCAATGTAATACAAGATTCTAGTGAGTTTGATGTGGATGTAGGATTTTGTGGGTTTTAAATCTAAAAGCGAGTGGAATTTCTGAACCTGTATAACCTTTTTGTGATATGTGAAAAACGAGAATATATTTTGATTAAATCCTCGCAATCCCTTTGGGGCGAGTTTAGCATCTCTGATGCGCGTGGGTTTTGGGGAATGGTAAACGCGAAGAAAATTTGCCTTAACCTTATCAAAAGTGTAAACTAAAAAAAAAAAAAAATGTCCACTGAGGCTCTATCCCAAACGTTTTCCCGATATATATTTATTAGGTCCAGCATTTTGATTACAGTGGTACCTTTCAGAAAAATCATGAATTTTACAATAAAATATTTGTCGCACGAAATCAGTGCACTTTGTCCTCTTCATTTGCAATGCATGGGCAATCCTGAGTCAGGGAACATTTCCTTGCAAAGATCCACCAAATGGTCAGATGAGAAAAAGCAAATTGTGCTTAGCATGAAAAAATTAAAATTTTTGCCAAGTTTTTTTTTGGCAATGGGTTTTCACTGCCCATGTCTTCCCCTTGGACTCATTCCCTGGTACTGGAGGCGTGAATCTGGATTTCTTGAAGAATAACAGAAAATGATACAAAAAATAATACAAGATAAATATCAATTAAACAAAAGAATAACTTGATGCAATCAAATAATTAACCAATAACAATTACACCAATGATAGTAGACATAAGTATATGCGATGTTCTGCAAGGGAGTATTTTTGTCATTTCCCCGGGTTTAATACAAGTCCGCTGCAGATTTACCTATTTTGCTTCCTACTCTACTTTTATGCTCTACAAGATGCAGTGTCCATTTTCTCAATCTCAGTGCGTTGCTCTCAGTAGTTTTAAAACCTTATAATTGAGCCATCAAGTGCCCAAATGCTTAAAAAATTTATTAGAAACCAAGCAATTCAAACCATAGATGTAAGCGAAGAAAAGTTCTGTGTTTCACTATATAAAGGTATGTGGTTTACCCTGGGGTTCAGGGGGCAGAGCCTTCAGGCTAGGTAATATAAAGATCTATTTTCTTAAGCCTTTGGGGTCCAGGAGGCGTAGCCCCCTGGCTAGGCGCATATAATACCA
>NW_023642355.1:0-17500 GCF_015228065.2 Penaeus monodon | reverse complement strand
ACCCCACACACAAAACACACACACAAAACACACACACACACACACACACACACACACACACACACGTATTACATACATATTATATAAGCTTTTTTTAGAAACGGAAATGAAATAAATTTGTAGAAAAAAACTGACAAAGAGAATGGACCTTTTACTATTACGAATATTAAATAGTCAAATGTATTAAACACATTGAGATTAAACGCGGGGAACGAGATATATTCCGCTTAATTGATTCAATAACATAAAAGGCAAAAAAAAATGCTAAATTTATGATGGCTCATGTGTTTGTATTTTTGACGCATATGAAATACATAAATTTTCCTGAAAACAAATAAATACGAGAAATAGTCATATTTTCAGATCATTCTCACGAACAATTCCAAAAATGGATAACACAACACACGTAATTGTTATGTCAGTGAAACGAGTGCGATAGATAAAATTTCCCCTCACCCATTAATACTTAAACGGGAAACAGACTCAGCATACACCTAGGACCATAATCCAGTATGATGATTAGTGTGTTGTTAAAGGACCTTAAACAAACCCACAATACTAGGATTAGAGTAAGTTAAAGCTGTTTAACGTTCCAGTAACAAAATAGTGATCAACGTTATCACTTTTCATGGTAATGAGAATGCATGCATGGCGAAAACCTAACATGATCACGGATTGTTGCAATAAAGGGAGAATCCGTTTTCAGTACTTTTTTGCCATCCTCTATCTCTTGCACAGTACCTAGTGCAATAAATAATACATAGGCAACAGCAACAATGGCAATAATTATGATGATGATGATGATAAAGTATTTATGATAATTGATTACAGTGATACGAATGATAATGATAATGGAAATAGTGATGATGATAGTAATAGTGATAATGATAATAGCAAAGACAATAATAATAAAAACGATATAAATCATACAAATAATAATAATAATAATATAATGATGATGGGAAAAATTTAATAGTTATAACAATTATGATAAAAATATCATAATCGTTATCATTATCATATCGACAAAACATCGTAAATTGATAATAATTTATTTGATGTTATAAATTACATAATAATAAAAATAATAATAATAATAAAAATAATATAATAATAATAAATATCACAGTCAAACCTCTACATTCAAAATGCTTCTCTGTTCGAATAATCCAGTATTCGAACTCGATTGTTCGGAATGCTCGACCTCGATATCCGAGTGCGTTCAATAACCAAAAAAAAACAATGGCTTACGCACCCAAAAAATTACGTGGTCATTCTTTCCGTCCCTCGATTTGGTAAAAATCTTGTGCTTGCACTACCTGAAAATTTTTGTTTTCCGTTTCGTGGGGTGTTGTTTATTTTGCTTCTCGTATTGATCTGCTAAAATGTAATCGGGGCCGCTGTGAATTATGGTTAAAAAAAAAAGCCAAGAGGAAAAGTAGTGGAAACCAATATCAATTAAGGAATTTACCCTGGTTTAATCATTCATTCAGTCAATGAAGGTAACGCCGAAGGGGGCATTACCGACCCTCTTCACTTTCAGCCTCCAAGGTATTGTATAGCGTCACTGTTTAATTTTCCAACTGACAATCGGGTCTTCCCTGACAATATTTATATCATCATCAGATTTGTTCTCGTGTGATGAGAACGAATCTGATGATCGTTTTTCCCTCGCATTCTCCAGCCCACAATCTTGGTGTGATTTAAAGTTCCGATAACAGGAGAGGGCAAGAAGTAGATCAAGGAAACTACGGGGCAAAACAAGCTGAAATAAGAAGAGGGAAAGAATTGTGTAAAATGAGCACAAAAAAAACGCTTAAAATCGGCCAACAAAACTTGAAGATCTACGGGCCGACGTGCAACCCATCGTTGGATTTCAAATGATCCAGCTCCCCTTTGGTAATCGTACAAGCGCCAAACAGTAAACCAACCAAACCCTTTAAAACCCGGGGGGGATTTGTAAATTGCGATCCACATTTTCCCCTAGCTAGGGAGCTCTGCCCCTGTCCCCCTGTGGGATATATAAACCTAACCAACTTAACCCCCTGGACCCCATAGTAATATAAAACCTAGCAGGGGCTTATGCCCTCTGGACCCCTGGAGTAATATAGACGCCTAGCCATGGAGCTATGCTCTCGGACCCCCGTGGTATTATATGCCCCTAGCCAGGGGTTATGCCTCCTGGACCCAATGGCTTTAAGAAAATATGATTTTTATATTACCTAGCCTGAAGGCTCTGCCCCGAACCCAGGTAAAACCAATACCTTTATATAGTGAAACACAGAACTTTTTTTCGCTTACATCTATGGTTTGAATTGCTTGGTTTCAATAACTTTTTTAAGCATTTGGGGCACTTGATGGGCTCAATTATAAGTTAAAGCTACTGAGAGCAACGCACTGAGATTTAGAAAAAAGGACACTGCCATCTTGTAGAGCATAAAAAGTAGAGTAGGAAAACAAAATAGGTAAAAACTGCAGCGGATTGTATTTAAACCGGGAAATGACAAAAAAAACTCCTTTCAGAACATCGCATATACTTATGTCTACTATCATTGGTGTAATGTTATTTGGTTTAATTATTTGATTGCATCAAGTTATTCATTTGATTAATTGTATATTTATCTTGTATTATTTATTTTGTATCATTTTCTGTTTTTCTTCAAGAAATCCAGATTCACGCCTCCAGTACCAGAGGGGAAAGAGTCCAAGGGAAGACATGGGCAGTGAAGAACCCATTGCCAAAAATAAACTTGGCAAAAAATTTTAATGTTTCATTGCTAAGCACAATTTTCTATTTCTCATCTGAACCCTTTGGTGGATCTTTGCAAGGAAATGTTCCCCGACTCAGGTATTGCCCATGCATTGCAAATGAAGAGGACAAAGTGCACGATGTTTTGTGCGACAAAAATATTTTAGTTGTAAAATTCATGATTTGCTGAAAGGACCACTGTAATCAAAATGCTGGACCTAATAAATATATATCGGGAAAAACGTTGGTATGAGAGCCTCAAGTGGACATTTTTTTTTTTTTTTAGTTTACACTTTTGATAAGGTTAAGGCAAAATTTTCTTCGCGTTCCATTCCCAACACCTACGCGCATCAGAGACTGCTAAAACTCGCCCAAGGCTTTGCGAGGATTTAATCAATATATTTCTCGTTTTTCACATATCACAAAGGGGTTTTATACAGGTTCAGAAAATTTCCCACTCGCTTTAGATTTAAAACCCCACAAAATCCCACATCCACATCAAACTCACTAGTAATCATTGTATTACATTGGGGGAAAACATACGGAACAATTCATTTTTATTTTCTACAACTCGGTCTAACCGGGGCAGGCGACATGCTTAATCCTTCCAGTTTTCCTTTAATATTGCCCATTCCCTGTTTGCATGTTTATTGCCGTTCTATCTCGGCTCTACATTTGTCGTCATATTTGTATTTTTATCTCTTTTTTGTTAGTTCTATTCATTAACATAAAATACATAGGTATATGTGTATGTAGCATGTGAATATATGCATTTTACATATACATATACATATATGTATCATTTAAACTTTACAAAGTTAAGGTTTTTATACATTCGGTTATATGTGTATGGAATAATTATTTATAGCCATAGGAAATGTCCAATCATACAGTAACTGAATGGTTGTTATTAACCTAACGGCGACTTTCCAGAATTAAAGCGCTAGAAACGGTCCTTTTGAACTTGCCAAAAGTGAATCCAGATTCGTCAGGGAATGATACTGGACTGCCAGATTGTAGCCAAGACAGCAAACAAGCACACTGCCATAGATTCATTTAGCAGTTCCACCGGATCCCACACATGTCCTGGCATTTCACCTTTCAGTTTAGGGATCACCTCCCTAATCCCAGTCAGGGTAGGAGTGTGGCCGCCGAAGAATGCTATGATTGTCTATGGGTGTGGGGTGGACATACCACTGCATAGCACTTGCTTTAAGGTTTATTCAGTAGCAGTCAAACCTTTAAATGATACATCGATTATAAGAATGCATGCATTACAATCCCTAGAGACACTAAATTACATTATTTAGTTTATATGATAACTAATATTGGATAATACACTTAACGGTCTGATTCCAGGATGTTATGGGCGTCTTGATAGTCGGAGGTTCTCCCTCAAACTGCCCTCACATTTTAAATAAGCATATGCTACAACATCAAGAAACTTATAATTTCATATGTCATACATTAGTTAGATCTCATCTCACGTATCACTCATACGAAGAGTCACCCTCACTTCCTATGGCACGACCCCCTCACACAAACTTTTTGTCAGGTTAGAATTCCTGGCTGATATAGACCATATGTTGACCTGTGGTACTCGCCAAGACCTTCTCAACAGGGTGACACAGAAGACGAATTATACTATACACTCTCTGAACGTAGGTACACAATACGTGATATAAAAATATAGATATTCCAGCTGCTGCTATGAAGTATGTGATTTTACCAGAGGCTACAGGAGGTTCTCTGTTGTTGAATGGATCCAACACCACTGTATCCAATACTGGAGGGTCTACCCGATACAACTGGTCAAAATACTCAGCCCAACGTCCCCATCTTGTTCTGAGATGAGCTGTCCATCCACTGAGCTGGGCTGTAGACACTGTGAGGTGAGCTTCGGTTTTAACAGGGTTGGTAAGCAGGTGAAGGTCATTTTCTAAGAAGTAGCCTTCAGTCTCAGGAAGATTCGTGATGTATTTTGCTTGTCCCTTTCAGTAGTGTCCGTGTTTGTGCGTCAAGGAATAGTACAAATGCCATTCCATCGTCCCCCACAACATGCATCTTTTTCTTCCAAAGTCTCCTGCAAGATGAATTCTGCCTTATCTCAGGTATTGCCTTGAAAGAATCTCGCAGAGCTACAGGGTCCATCAGGTTTTTGAGGAGGCTACTATGAATCTATCAGACAGTTGTGGGGAACTCCAGGATACACGATTTCAATTTGTCCAAGTGAAGCAACCTTGGATGGACACTGGAGAGGACCTGAAGGGTAGCCACAAGTAGACTAAGGTTCAGCACCAAGTACTTACATCACCATACCATGTCCTGTAATTGGGTTGGAGCATGATACAAAGAAGCCAGGAAATCCTCAGTTTCTGGAAACCAAGCACAGCCGAAGAAGGATCAGGTAACGAGCATGTGGACAGACAGCTCGAATCAAAACCACTCACGCTGGGTATCACACCCGGTGTGACGCCCGGAAAATGCCTCATTGCTGGTGTCTTATATGTATGATGCTGTTCTTCCCGCCCGTCTGCCCGGGGGGTCTCACCCCTGAGACTAATGTAATGGACTCGGGACATCTGAAGTGTACATGGATGGTCCAAGATTTTTTTATACATAGCCACTAGTTGTGTGATGAGGTCATGTAAAACTGTGAAGTTACTACAATTTCCCCGGAGTTTGAAGTATAAGGAAGGAGGGAGTATGAGTAAGAGAGACTACAGACAGAAAATCATAATGAAAACGAAAAATAAAGGTGCGACTTAGGAGGGAGGAAGGGAGACAGAGATGGGCAGACAAGGAGCCAGGCAGGTTGACAGAAGTAAGCAGAGGTAGATAGACAGAGGTGTGTGGATGTCATTGTATGTGCTTGGGTGTGTGCGCGCGCATGATGTCATGAAGATAAAGGAAATGACGTCATTACAGTCACTATCTTTACTTTCAAAACATACACTCGCGCGCACGCACACACACACGTGGACACATGCACTCACACATTTGAAATGATGTCACCTTACAGCCGTATCTTACTTCCGCATAGTAGAAAAATGACGTCATATACGGAAGTGATGTCAGTACACAGGAAATGATGTGATTGGCCCTTGTTATGTGATATGTGACCATGCTACTTTGACCTCTTTGGCTACTGTTGCTTCCACGTTTCCTACCAGGTCGAAGCATGGGTATTTTCCATATATATATAGAGTTGCTTGCCCCTCATTCTTTATTCGTTTTTCTCAATCCCATCAGTATCCGTGGGACACTCCTCTGAGGTCAAAGACCCTAAACCCGTAAAACCATCTTCAGCGCTTTTTTGCGCCGTTTGCCTTCTCCCATTTCCCCATTTTTGGGAACTTTTTTACTATTCTGAGGAGAGGGGGGAGAGGTGGCCCCCCAGTGGGGCCAGAGGACGACATTAAACCTTTGTTTGACATCAGCTCAGGCAAAAATTGGACAACGTTGCAGGTGGGATACTACCATGGATAGTGACAAACCTCATTCCATGTATGTAGAAAAACTGAAGTCGGTGAATGCTCCAGGGACCCAAAAGGTTTTTCTGGAGGAAGAGAGAACGTCACCCCACCTATGGCTTTTGAGGCATGAAGGCAGCACTGGACATTTCAAGTAAAACCCTTGGGATCTTTTGTCTTACACAGAAGGGTCATGTTTTTCAGACCAACTGTTAAGTTTCATTATTGCTCTTCTGTTTTTCCATTTTATCCATTTCTGAAAAAATATCTCTTTCATTGAGCAGTCAGAATGTATTGCTTGTTTTTCTTTTCCCCTCCCCCAGGGATGCAGTCACCTACCTCTGCCGCCTCCCCCCAAAATGAAGTGTTTGTTTCCATTTTCATCTATATTGAGTAAAAATCTCTTGCATGAACAGTCAAGAATGTATTACTTTCTTTTCTTTTTCCACAGGTATACGTCACCAACCCTCCTCACATGAGGTAGTGGATGCTCGCATCCAGGCAGGAGATCATGTCATACCTTGGGATCTGTGTGATAAGGGGAAAACCCCTCCCAATTATTGCGGCTTCCGGTCGACCAATCATGTCCTGCCCCATGCACAAAAATGGCAAGTTGTTTTGAAGTTCTGCTGCAGCCCCTACTGAAGAAAGACATTGGGGTTGTTCCTGTTCAGCATGAAGAGTGGAAAATTGGCCAGGTAAGATGCTCTAGAGGAGATCTCTGCCATGGATTCAGCTATTTCATTTGAACATCTTTTTTGTTGAGGATTTGCCATCTTTCTTCAGAGCAATTTGGTGACATGGATGTGCAATTTCCAGCAGTCTTACACACCTTGTCCCATACCTATGCTAAGGGGGTCCCAGAGTTAATCAAGGAGATATACTGTCTCCATGATGTCTGTCTAGCCTCCTTTAGCACTCGTCTTGGCATAGGTCCTTTTATAATGGATGAATGTCTCATCAGTGGGGCATCGTTTCAATTGCCTTAATGCAGCTTTTCTTGCTCTAACAGCTCATTGGCATTCATCAGACCACCATGGTACCGGAGGTCGATGGTACTGCCCACTACTTTTGAAAATGGATGCTTCTGCTGCAAGGTGAATTGATTAACAGCATCTTGAAATTGTTCACAGATCCTTGCAATAGTGCAGTTGATTCCATTCTGCATATTCAAGTCTCCATCTATGCACTCCATTGGCTGGAATACCATTCACTTCCTCCAAAAGTTTTGGAGAGTGGTCACTTTCATGTAAGTCTTCCATGACCTGCCAAGTGAAATTCAACTGTGAATCAGGTGAAACTATTGACAGGACATTATTGAAGAATGTTCCAGTTTGAATTTGGAAATGTGGAAGTATCACTTCAGTAAAACTGCATCTACTCTTGAGAACAAGGACTCCAAGGCCCTTTCCTCGAGGGTTGCACAAGAGGAAGGGCACAGAGGTGATGCCAACCCTTGAAATCTCCCAAGAGTAGAAATGGATGTGGCAACTGCCCCAAGTAGATCTTCCAAATCATCTGTGTTTAGATTATGTGAAGGTGGGGGAGGCAACAGTGTAAGGTCGTGTCAAGCCCATTTTTATAGCCTTCACCTGCAGTGTCGTCGCAGGTGGGTGGCCTGGAGGGGAATATCCTGACATACCATGAATGCTACTCCTCCATGAGGACTATTGTCAAGGTCCCATAATGGGCATGAACTTCATAATCTCTTGTAGGTATACACAAACGGGTTACATGAAGCTTCAGATGTTGCAGTTCTTCCCATTTGCATGAATTCTGACAGTTCCATTGGATTAGGGTATCCAGTTCTTAAACTACCTCTTCATATGGTGTTTGCGCCCCTGTGGTTAAGGCCTGCCTCACACCTTTAGGCTGCCCCTTTTCCCATGATATTGGAGTACTTTTTGAAGGGTGTTTACCTGTGGAACTAGATTCCACAGGCTTCTTTTGGGACAGGCTCAGGATTTTTTTGCTCTCAAAGGATGGACCTGAGCCTTTGGTTCAGGAGCATTCTGTCTAGCAGCGGAGTCCCTGTGGATGTGGCAGCTGGAGCGTCACTGGTTAAGGCCTTTGGAGCCCTCCCTGATGGATCCAAAGACCCCATTCTGAGAGGAGTCTTTTGAACAGGCTAAAGGGGTTTTTTTGCTTATTGAAGAGGAATCTCAATAGACTCATTCTTACTCGGTTTCTGGTGGAACAACTCAACTGAGGCAGTTTCAGCATCTGAGGACTGAGGTTTAAGGTAGTGGCAGAATGTGTGGTGTAAGAAGATTGGAGAACAAGGGGTGGCAGGAAGGAGATGGGCTAGAAACCCAAGCAAAGGAATTACCTGGCTGTGCAACAGCAATAGGCACTTCATTTTTCCTTGGAAAACTAACTTTCTCCTTATCATTATTACCAAAAACTTCAAATTTGTACCTTTTACATTGCTTTGAAGAAGCTTCATGAGCTTTACTGTAGTAACAGCATATTGGACCTGGACAGTTTCCTTGATGACTTGTACCACACTTAACACACTCTGGTTTGTCCATTTCCTTAAATTGCAAGATTTGGGCTACATGCCCAACCTTATGCAGTGGAAACACCGCATATGGTTGGGCACATATGACTTTACCTTAAAGGTGGTACCATCCCAACTTAACTGATTCTGGAAGGACTAACTTTTTCAAAAGTTAGGAGAGCTGGTGTGACTTTCCCAAACCATCAATTTCTTCTTAAAACATTTTACTGCTGTACATTAAATTTTTAGTTCTACAGTTCTCCTCAGAATACCTCATCGGGCCCAAATTTCCCTTACACTGTTTGGACTTTTTTGTGAGGAGAACATGAAACTTCCTGAGTCCGGAATGTTGCATATTGCTTTGCAGTCACTCTGTCTGGTGATGAAACCTCAACATCTGGCTACCATCTCGCTGTGGGTGATGGAGGATCATGTTGAAACACCTAAAGCTATCTTCCGATGTACTTCAAAAATATCAAGATCCATAATTGATACACCATCAATAGTTTTCATACTAGGTACTTCTACTTTTCATATTACCAGGAAAATTTTCCTTTAATGGATTGAGGACTTTTCTCCTTACCGGGTTTTGGGGGAGGGAACCATTATGATGCCCATTCTTGCCCTTTGGAAACTGGAAAGGTTCCCACTACAATAAGTGACATTCCAGAGGGAATGGCCTGGGGATTGTGGTAGGTCGTCAGGGAGAGAGCTGTTCTTTGTAAGTTTAGAAACTCATGCAAATTAGAATTCTTCATTACCTCCCCTTCCCCCAGCTACCATGGAGTCCAACGAGGGGAAGCTACACATAACAAACACATGTGGGAGCAATCGCCCTGATCAAAGAGGACTGAACCAGGGGGGGTGCCCCAAATCCCTCTCATAGGCCTGTACCAAGAAGCTGTTTTGTCGCATCCTCATTGGTGACCCCTCTAGCAGGGGTAGCCGTCTGGTCTGGCTCATCAGATCATTGGGACCTCAAACTCCCCCACCGCGGCAAGGCGGCTCCCATAAGGGGGGTTGTTGCAGGGAACCTTTGTCCTGCCACATCACCCCTCAAACGGAAGCCGCCTTGCCGCGGGGGGGGGTCTTGAGGTCCCAATGATCTGGTGAGCGGACCAGAGGGCTACCCATACTGGGGGGTAAACCAGTGAGGGATGAGACAAAATGGCTTCCGGTGCACCAAGGCCTAAGAGAAAGGATGGTGAAACCCACCCCTGGTTCTTTCCATCTTGGACAGGGAGAACTCTCCACGTGTGTTTGCCGTGCGGGGCATCCCGTATTACCAGGAGACAGGGAGTCCTGGAGGTTGAGCGATGCTGCACGCTGCGCCCTGCAGCTAGAACACACCTCTTTGGTCCTTATTCTGGTTAGACGGGCGGCTTGATCAAGGCCCGGGTCAAGTCAATCGGCTGGTTAAATATGGCTAGGGTCAAGCAGGCACTATTCAGTGGGTAGTGCATAGGTCCCGCACTGCCATCAGTACTGTAATAGTGGCTGCGTATATTTCCTCATTACCCTGTGGCTGTTGGGAGATTTGAACCCCAACTATAGCTTCCCCTCTTTGGGACCCCATGGTGGGTGGGGGGGTGAGGAAATAAAGAATTCTAATTTGATGAGTGCTACAAATTACAAAGATCTAGCTCTCTCCCTGACGACCTACGCAATCCCCCGACCAATCCTCTGGAAATCACGTTTGTCATTTGGAACCTTTCAGCTTCCAAAGGGCAAGACGGAATCGTAATGTTCCCAGGCTCCCAAACCAGTAAAAAGGGGGAAAAAAGTCCTCTCAATCACAAAGGGAAAATCTTACCTGGTAAATATGAAAACATTTCATATAGTAAGTCCCTAGTAGTGAAGCCATTGATGGTGTATCAATCATGGATTTTGATATTTTCGAAGTACATCGAAAAATTGTTGAAGTAGTCAACTTTGACCCTCGCATCACCCACAGCGAGGGGTAGCCTGATAGTTGAGGTTTCGTCCCCAGACGAGAGTGACCCGTTGCGTGCGATATGCGACATTCCTGGGGCTCAAGTTCATGTTCTCCCAAAAAAACCTTAATCAGTGTAAGGGAATTGTTTTTTCCCGAGACCTGATGAGGTTTTCTGAGGAGAAACTGTTAGAGGAACTAGAGGATTTTAATGTAGTGGCAGTAAAACGTTTTAGAAGAAAGTTGAGGGTTTTGGAACAGTCGACACCAGCTCTTCTTCTAATTTTAAACCCAAATTAGTCCTTCCAGAATGGGTTTAAGTTAGCATGTACCACCTCAAGGTAAACCATATGTGCCCAAACCCCTATGGGGTGCTTCCACTGCCAGGGTTATGGGCAGGGAGCCAACTCTTGCCGTTTTAAAGAAAATGGGGCAACCAAGGTATGTGTAAGTGTGGTACAACAGGTCATCAAGGAGATGACAACTGCCCAGCCCAAATATGCTGTTACCACTGCAAAGAGGCTCATGAAGCTTCTTCAAAGCAGGTAAAAGGTACAAATTTGAAAAGAGTAATATTGGTAATAAGGAGCAAGGAGAAAGTTATTTTCCGAGAGGCAAAGCAACGTGCACATGTGCTATTTGCACAGCCGGTAAGCCCTTTTGGGCTTCGGTTCTAGCCCATCCTCCTTCCCACCAACCCTTGCCCTCCAATGATCTTACAAACACACCTGCACTTTCTTTAACCCTCAGTCGGAAATTGCTGACACTGCCTCTGGTGAGTTGTTCCACCAGAAACGGGTAGAGAGTGAGGGGTCTATTGAGGGGGACTCTCCTCCCAAAGAAAGGGTCTTTGGACCCAAAATTTAAGGCCCCAGAGGCCTCAAGGGTGACAGCCCCAGCTCCCACCACTCCACAGGGGCCTCTGCTGCTAGCAGAATGCCCCTGAAGTAAAGGCTCAGGCACGCCCTTTGCCGGGAAAAGGGAATCCTGAGCCTGTGCAAAAGACCCCAGCTGCCACAACATCCACAGGGGCCTCTGCTGCTAGACAGAATGCCCTGAAGAAAAGGGTTTCAGGTCCGCTTTTTGCCAGGCAAAGAATCCTGAACCTGTCCAAGGGAACCTGGGGAAAAACTAGCTCCACGGGAAAACAACCATTAAAAAGGTACTCCCAGGATCAGGAAAGGGACAGCCTAAAGGTGTGAGGAAAACCCTTGACCAACAGGTGCTGCCAAACACCTTATGAAGAAATAATATAAAGAATGGATACCCTAATCCAAGGGAACTGTTAGGGAATTCATGCAAAATGGGAAGAACGCAATATCTGATAGCTTCATATAACCCAGTTTGTGTATGCTACAAGAGATTTTGACCAGGGAAAAATCACCCGATTTCCTGAGAGGTTTCCCAATTTCAAGCCCATTATGGGACCTTTGACAATGGACCTCATGGAGGCAGTAGCAGTAAGGGTACGTCAAGATACCCCTTTCCCGGGCCCATCCCCTGCAGACAACATTGCAGGTGAAGCTGTGAGAATAGGCTTGACACGACCTTACACTGTTGCATCCATCTACTTTCTCCACATAATCTCACCATGGATGATTTGGATGATGTATTTGGGCAGTTACCTCACCCATTTCTACTCTTGGGAGATTTCAATGGTCGGCATCCCCTCTGGGGAGACCTTTGTGCAACCTCGGGGAAAGGGCCTGGAGTCCTTGTTCTTAAGAGTAGATGCAGTTTTACGAACAGTGACACTCCCCCACATTTCCAAGTTCAAACTGGGACATTCTCCAATATAGACCTATCAATAGGCTCACCTGATTCACAGTTGAACTTCACTTTGGGAGGTCATGGGAAAACTTACATGGAAGCGACCTTTCCAATAATTTTGGAGGGGGGTGAATGGTATTCCAGTCAATGGAGTGCAGAGATGGCGACTTGAACATGCGGACTGGGGAATTTTTTTTAGATCAACTGCATTATTGCAAGGATCTGTGAATGATTTCCAGTGTGTTTAAGATGCTGTTAATCACTTCACATCACAAATTTCATCTTGCAGCAGAAGCATCCATTCCCAAAAATAGCGGACAGTACCGTCGACCTTCAGTACCATGGTGGGTTGATGATGCCAACAAGCTGTCAGAGCAAGGAAAACTGCATTAAGGCAGTTGAAACGACGCCCCAGCATTTAACCTTGATCAGTTACAAAAAGACCCGAGCCAAGGCCAGGCGCGGTGTAAAGGAGGCTAAACGGACGTCGTGGAGACAGTATGTCTCCTCGATTAACTCTGGGACCCCCTTAGCATGGGTGTGGGACAAGGTGCGTAAGATTGCTGGAAAGAGCACATCCATATCACAACCTGCTCTGAAGATAGATGGCATAATCATCACAGACAAAAGAGATATTGCTAATGAGCTAGCTAAATCCATGGCAGAGTCTCCCCTGGAGCATCTCATGCTCGATTCTCCACTCTTCGTGTGAACAGGAACAAACACCAGTGTCGTTTTTCAGTAGACTGCAGCAGAACTTCCATACAATTTGCCATTTTGCGCAAGGAGAGACTCTGCTTTGCAGCTCTGCCGTAAGACTGCCCCAGGAAGTGGACGATATTCCATATCAAATGATATCTCACTTACCGGAGAGCTCCCAGAAGTTCCTGTTGGACCCATTCAATAGGATCTATAGAGAGGGCACAGTGCCATCCACATGGAAAGAGGCTATTTAAACATTCCTTTCCTAAACCTGGCAAAGATGCTCCGCACCAGGAAATTACAGACCAATTTCTCTCACCCGCTGCATCTGGGAAGCTGATGGAGAAAATGGTAAACTTCAGTTGACATGGCTGCTAGAAAAAGAAAACATGTTGACCCCATATCAATATGGCTTTAGAAAATTGAGATCGACCACAGATGCACTTGTGAGGATGGAAACTGCTATACAGAATTCCTTCGCACAGCAACGTCACATGTTGGCAGTCTTTGACCCTTGAAAAGGCTTACGATACAACTTGGAAGCATGGCTACCATGAAGCTGTATGACATTTGGGTTTTAAAAGGAGCATTACCTACCTTCATACAAAGCTTCCTTGCTAACAGGAAATTTAGAGTTCGGGTGGGAAACGGTTTCTCTAACCTGGAAGACCCGCTGGAAGGGGTCCCACAAAGGGAGTGCCTAAGTGTGACCCTGTTTGCCATTGCTATAAATGACATGGGAAAAGTGTTCCAAGTTCTGTCTCATGTAATCTGTATGTGGATGACTTTTCACTGTACTGCTCAGGAGGAAGCTTACAGGATGTGCAAGGGGCACATGCAGGGTGCATTAAATCAGGTTGTACAGTGGGCAACATATCGTGGTTCAAATTTTCTCAAGCAAGACCATGGCTATACATTTCCACAACGAGGAAAATTCACCCTCCTCTATTAGGAGCAAACCCACTGCAATTTGTCCAAGAGGTGAAGTACTTGGGTCTAATTTTTGACTCAAGACTTTTCATGGGTGCCTCACATCAAACAGTTAAAAGTGAAGGCTACAAAAGCGCTTAGTATTTTGCGGTTCTTTCAAAATTTTTCTTGGGGTGCAGGGCCGCACAACGCTTCTATGGGTTTACCGAGCGCTTATTCGTAGTAAGCTTTTTTTATGGCTGTGAGGTGTATTCTTCTGCAACTCCCACTGTTCTCCGGATGTTGGACTCAGTTCATAATGAAGCTCTCAGAATCTGTACTGGGGCTTCAGGTCTTCACCTGTGGAATCCCTGTATGCTGAGCGTGGAGAACCACCCTTTTATTACACCCGGGACTACATGAACCTGATTTACTACACGAGACTACAAAGGATTCCCGGGGTCTCCTACATCCAGATTGGTTTTCAGCCCCCTTTAGGATAGCCGATCCTATGGTAGGAATGAGGAATCTTTTGGAAGATCTTAATTTGAGTCCACTAAGGTTTGGCTGTTGAAATTCCCCAATTCCCCCCTTTGACTAATCAAGTCGAGCTGGATTGGTCGGAATTGGGAAAGGGGAGAAATCAGAAGCAGAAGTCAAAGATAAATTTTTTCAGCATATTTTTAATTTCCAAGGATCAGAGGCAATATATACAGATGGTTCGAAATCTGAAAATGGTGTGGGCTTGCAGCAGTGAGCAGAAGGAAGACTGCATCTGGCAGTCTTTTTCTAGCAGCCTCGATCTTTACTGCAGAGTTACATGCCATCCTTGCAGCAGTTTAAAAGACTAGAGATCTTACGAACCATTCTATTTTGATATATTGTGACCTCGTAGTGCTTTGCAAGCAATCAAGAGCTAAACTCATCACATCCAAATAGTAAGGAGGTTCAAGATTGGCTTGCACTGATGTCAACACGTAAAAAGATAATTCTGTGTTGGGTGCCAGCACATGTTGGTATCAGTGGAAGAGCGAGCCGATCAGAAGGCCAAGGCAGCTGCTGCTCAGCCTTGTGATGCTCGTTTTCCTCTCCCCCAACACCGACCTGAATAGCATAAGGAGTTGCTTCGCAAAAAATGGAAGGAACAAAGGAGGCATACCTCCAGAAACAAACTGCGAGAGATTAGAGATGACCTTGGCAGTTGGGTGACTAGCATCCACCCTAACCGAAAAGTGGAAGTTGCATTAACAAGGGCTAGAACTCGGGCACACAAGAATGACCATGGGCCGATGATGCTAAAGTCAAGCACTTTGTGAAGGATGCCCAAAAGCCATTAACGATCGTAACATGTAGTGGAAAAATGTGCAACATTCTCAGACCAAAGACGTATGTAACTTATCTCCCCCCTATACACTGAAAAATGTATTGGGGGAGGATGTGACATAGAGGGTCTTTTTAGTTTCCTTAGGGAGACTAATATTTTCAATAAAATTTAATTAGCATTTAAAGTTTATGCAAAATTTTTTATACTTAAAACATAAATTATGCTTTGATTTTTTATTTTTTTATTGTTATTAGAAAAAAATTATTGATAGATTTTAAAGTTTTTAAATATTTTAATATTTCTATTTAACAAGGTATTCGCCGCTAATGACCTTAGCTGTTGACGCGGCAGATAATTTTGAATAATCTATCAATCAATCCTGCCACATCATTGTGGGTTACGTTCCCTGTCATTAAAGATTCCGGTAATCAAGTCCTTCGTCACGGACGTCGCTAGATCTTTTAGCAATTAGGGCCCGGTTTTCCCCGACCTTGCCAACAATCAACATCACGATCCCGGAGTTTCATCTAAGGGGTGCTAGTAAGGTTCAGGACAGGGATGATGTCAGATTTTCATATAAACTTATTACCCTGTAAAAGTCATCTTGTTAGGCATGATGCTCCTGAAATGTATCAGCAGTAAGGGCATCAGTATGGGTTCTTCTTGTTCCCTGTATTGTGGACTTACCTTGGCATCAGCAATGTCCATAATGCACTGAGTACTTGTACATGTAGTTTTTCTTTTCTACTCTGTCCTTTCATTGGAGTGCTTGAGGTTCAAGTAGATCCTTTCAGAGTGTCTTGATCATTTGGTCAAATAAATAAAAAAAAGAAATAAAGGATAACAAAATATTAGTTTATTGTTATCAGTTGTAGTACTGTCGTTTAGCCCCCCCCCCCCCCCCCCCCCCCCCGCCTACACCTGTCATATCTTCCTACTATTGTGGCTTTTGTGTGCATGGTTGGGTTTCCATTAGCATGGTCGTTGATACCAAACCTTGGGCATGTGGTCGATGGCGAGGACCATGTCAAGGACCGTCTCCAGTTTTTTGGTGCATGGGGAGGACTTCTGTATGAGGCGCTCTGGAGGGACACCGTAGGGAAGGACAAAAAAAAAGGAGCCACACAGGACGGGTGGAAGATGATGTGCGCCATGGAAAAGGGCGTCTGCCAAACCACGTACCATCAAGTATTTCTCAGGCACACAAATAAGCCCGTCAGCACCCCGAGGGCAAGGCGAGAGTAGGTGGCAGAGTGGAGTGACATCTATTGTTCAGGGGAAACTGCCTGGTAGCTCTGTGACCTCCATTATTCAGTGGAAACCACTTGGGACATGACCTCAAAATTCGGCAGCAACAGGGAAAAGCTGCAGAGAAGGTACCCAATGGTAAACAGTTGTGTCTCCACAACCTAAGGAAGTAGGGAGAAGCGACCCCAGCGGACACAAAAGGAGTCAGTCTGAGCCATTCCTTCGCCATAGGAGCTGACGCGGCTCCACAAATCTAACAAAAAAATTTTTTTTAAACTACGGGGTCTGAAGGATGGTGAATAGATACTGGTTTCCTCTGGACCTGCCAGATAATGTTTTTGCTTTTTTTTTTTCTTTTGAATTCAAATTAGAGACCATTATAGTGATTTTTTACATAAGAGTGAAAGGCTCATGAATATATAGGCTATATTCCAACCACAACAGAAATAAAAATTCATCCAAATGTCTCACAAGTCTATAAAATTCAAATTGGACAAGCATATTGGACCTTTTAAACAAGAGATGCCAGAAAGTGCCAACTAGGAATGCTAGGTTCCATTACCATGCTAAATAATTTTAAAAAGGTCCCAATGTTTATCGAGAGTGCCGCAGTAGAAGAATTGCAGTTTAAAAAAAAATAATCACTCCCAAAAAAAGAATACCAGAGTACATCACAAAATCTAATATGTCAAACATCGACAGAAGATCCGCCATGATAACTATGCATTAAAAAAATTGCAATTCAAAAGGGGGTGTCGCCTTAGCGAGTGCCCGACGCTGACCCCGTGACCCTTTGTGGGCGGCCAACGGCGCGGCCAAAGGTTTTGCCCAAACCCCTTGGAATGCGACCAACTTCCCGAAAAAAAAATGCCGGGTACATAACCCTCTTTCC
>NW_023642354.1:7500-9905 GCF_015228065.2 Penaeus monodon | reverse complement strand
AGGAAATTTAATAAATTTTATCTTTTTTTGCGACTTAAGCAAGGATTATATTTTTTTGATAATGCTTTTGGCCCCCCTTTTTGGGGGGCAAAACCCGTATGCCTTCTGTTATGTTTGTTGTTTTCCAGGTGTGTGATGTGTGTTATTATCCTCTCTAGCATTTTTCCCGGGAACTTCCAGCAATGAGATGGAGCAGTAATTCTCCACCCATGTGCTGATTTTCCCGACTTTGATATCAGTGGCGTTTTTTAAATTTGCTGGGAAATATCCTGATGCCAACATTGTGTTAAAGATGTGGCGTAGCCTGCAGATCATTGGGTGGCAGATGTTAAAAGTTTTTTTTTTGTTTATTTTGTTTGCTCTGGTGGTTTTTAGGTGTTTTGAAGGTGTTTAACTATTTTTTCTGGTGTGGGAGAGGGGACTGTCCTCTGTGAGATTATTCGGGGTTTGGGTGCGTTACCGAGGTCTCTGTGTATGGTCTGACTGGGCGTTCTCGTAGGGGAGATTTGGAATTCTGTTGCCATAATTCTCTGTGAAGAAGCTCTATCTCCAGATGTCAACCTTCGGCCCCGTCTGTTGTTTGGTTTGTTTGTTTGACCCCAAAAAGCATTTTATTAGAGCCCCAAAAAATTCTGTGGGGTCTTTCACGTTTTGACATAGTCCCTGTATAGTGTTGTTTCTTCCTTACTTTAATTTCATGTGCTATTTGCATCGGGAGTTCTCTGTATTTGTGTGTCGTTGTGCGTCCCAGCCCGTTTAAGTGTCTTATTATATTTTAAGAAATTTCAGACGATGCGTCTCTCTGGGAGGGAAAGTTTTGTATTTGTCTCGGGGATGTTTGTTTGAAGCCTTCCCAGTTTGCATTTTTTAAGGATTCTCGGGGTTGTGTTAGGATCATGTAGGGTTTTCTGAGTGTTAGGATGACCGGAAAATGGTTTGCTGGATGTGGTTTGCAGACAATGTCGGGTGTTTTTGCTATGTTATAGGCAATGTAGGTTGGTGTATGTGGAATGAAATGTTGTCAGTCTGTCTTGTTTTTGTATGAAGCAAGGCCTCTGCCCACAGTCTTCATGGCATATATTTGCTTGACATGAGCATCTGGGGCAGCTGCTGTGATTTCATCGGTGATAGTAGCTTCGATTTCGTTAACCCCCGTCAGTCCAATGTTTTGAGGACCCAAAATTAATTTGGCCCTCATGTCCAGGGGGAGAACAGGGGTGATGCCCAGTTTGGTCCAGGGGAAATAACTATGCCAGCTGAGAAGAGCTTCTCGGTTTGTTTATTATCGTCTATAATGGCAAGATATCCAACATGGATCTTATAGTACCAAAGTACCCTTATCCTGGCATCAAAGAGTGGGCCCCGGATAGGGCGGGTGATCTTAATTTTGTCTATGTGGATGAGGTGGTGTGTGGATGATACAGAGGTCCGATGAGAGATGAATGGAAATGATTTGGAGAGAGAGATGGGAAAGTGCGCGAAAAATTACGTCCTTTACGCGACCCCCCTAGTGACAGCCTGGTTGCATTCTCGAGCACACAAGAGGATTTTATTCATGCGGGCTATTTCTTGCTGCCAGTCTTTGATAAAAAGAGTGCCCACCCAGATGAATACAAAAGCCACAAGAGGGCTTATGTAGGTCCAGATGGCCACTAGAAAATGAAGTAGTTTAGGAGGGAATAGCACACAAAAAGTCACCTCAAACTGCTAGGCCTCATTTTAAAAAGCTTCCCTGTGATAGGAAAGTTGTGGTCTGAGGAAAAGGTATAGTATTCCTTGTCACCGTCAATATAGCAAAAAAAGAAAGAACCGCTAAGGTTAAGATCAAAACAAAAATTCTCTGAAAATAAAAAAGTTTACTGTACATTTGTTGTAAGTAAAAAATAAAATACCAAATGGTGATCTCGACTGAGGCCCTCGCAGACCAGGGTAACTCAATTACACCCTTTGGACATTATCCTTTTTACTTTATTGTTACTCTTTTAGCATTGACTAGGTGCTCATGGGGCTGTTCTCGGTTCTGGATTTCTGAGGCATAAGTACACGGGAGCTGTGTAAGCGAACAGGAAACCAGGGGAGCTGCATTCCAACCTATGAGGTCAAAAAACCAGCCAGGTCTCGACAGAGAGTCGCGAAAAGGCGCCTGCTTGGTGAGAGAGAGAGGACAAGGTTGTAGACCTGATGTGACCCAACCTGTGTAATATGCGGAGCTTTAGGTTGCGGGGATCGTGTTGCTACAGGGAGTAACCTTAAGGATTTAAAAACAAAACCCCGATTCGCCCAAGCTATGCCTGTGACGATTAATGCCGAATCGATTAGAGTGTATCAGCTGATCTTAACCCTCCGTGGTGCCCTGCCACAGCAGTAACCTCTAGGTGACACTTGCTACTTCTCGCGCCTGGGGG
>NW_023642354.1:0-2500 GCF_015228065.2 Penaeus monodon | reverse complement strand
AGCCCGAGCGAGGCTAAGCTTGCATACCGACTTATCCTTATCGTGGTGCGGGGTGTGTGGGAAGTATGGTATAATAATGGTAGTGTGTGTGTGTGGTGTGTGGTGTGGGTGTGTGTGTGGTGTGTGTGGTGCGTGTGTGTGTGTGTGTGTGTGCGGTGGTGTGTGTGTCACCATCTCTATATTACAAAATATGTAAATTATGTGTGAGTGTGCATGATTTGTGTACACACACCACACAGACATACACACACAACATGACAACCCCCCACCCACACACACACACACACACCCACCACCACACACACACACACACACACAAACACCCAAACACACACACACACCACAACCAACGCACACACACAGCAACACACACATACACACACACAACCACAACACCCCAACACGCAAACACACACACACACAACACACACACATATTATATATATATATAATAATATTTTATAATTTTTAAATATAATATATACATATATTATAATACATAAATATATATATAAAATTTTAATAATATATATTATATATATATATATATATAATATAAAATTGTGTGGTGGTGTGTGGTGTGTGTTGTGTGTGTGTGTGTGGTGTGTGGTTGTGTGTGGTGTGTGAAATAAAATAAAATTTAGCCAGAAAAACGATGTAGTGTATAGGGTATAGAAATTGTATAGTATATTACATATAACAATATATACATTGTATTATAAAATAATATTATATATATATATTATATAATATATATTATTATATAATATTAGTATTGTGTTGTATGTACTATATATTTATAAATATATATAAAATAAAAATATATATTATATTATACAACACCACATATAAATATATATATATTAAAATATATATATTATATATATTATATATATTTACATAATATATATACACACACAATGGGGAGTTTGTACATCATACATAAACATACATAAAACATACATACATACAGAAGAGCATGCATGCATGCAACATGCATGCATACATAATGCAACATAATACATACATACATACATACATACATACATACAACATACATACATAAACCCCTAATACGTACATACGTACGATACATACTACATGCATACATACATGCATACATAAAACCCATACTACATATGTACATACTTACATACATAAATATATTATATATATATATATATATTATATATATAATAATAATATAATAAAAAAATAATAATAATGGGGTTTATTATTTTATGACCCACAGGCGAAAATAACATGAAAACAGATGAGAGACAAATATATATACATAAACATATAAACAACACCATAACAAAGAAAAACTAAAAAATCAATAACAAAACAAAAAACAGAAAACAAAAGCCAAGACAAAATAGGGGCTAGGATTGGACAAGTAAATATGGATAGTGTTTGTTGATGAGTGGACTAGAGGGGTACGTGCTCCGGTGGTAGCGGTCATGCGGGCAGATGGGAACAGTTTGTTGGCGGCGGAGGGCCCGGGGAGGCGGCGGGCGTCTGGGGGCAGCATGTCACGGGGGCGTGGAGGCACAGCAATTTGACCGAATGTGAGTGAGGTTTGGGAGTGAGGGGAGGGAGGTGAGGGGTAGGGCAGCCAGGGGGGGTCAAGCAGGTGTAGACAGGGCCCAGAATGATCTTGGCTGCCCCTTTTTTGCACCCCCTCAGTTTAGCAGCGGGGGCGGTGAGGGGGGGGACCAGGGGGGGGAGGCTAGGTCAATTTTGGCAGGATGAATAGTGTAGACATTCTGAAGCTCCGGAGGGAACGCCCCGGTGATTGAGGCGACGAAACATGTGAAGTGTACGAGGCAGACCTCACGATGTCTCTGACGTGCTGCGTCCCGGGGAGCTTACCGTCGATGTGACGCCAGCAGTTGGTGGAACGGACTACGTGGCGGATGGTTGTCCAGCTGAGGATGGGGAGGGGGCGGGGTTTGGTAGAGAAGTCGAAGCATCACAACTGATTTTGGCGTTGATAGGATGATTTTCGGGGTCCATGAGAGGAGGTTGTCGAGGGTGTGCTGGATGGGGGAAATGGCAGGGCAGGAATTACAATGGGGGCGGCGAGGTCAGTCATCCCCGAATTCCAACGATGTCGGGATGAGGAGGCATCGTTAATATGACTAGGAAGCATAGGGGGCCCATTTTAGCCCCTGGGGGACTCCGCACGTGAGTGGAGAAAGGGTGGGACTTGCCCTGCACGCGACGGCCGTTGCCGGTTTGGGGAGAAATTGCCAGCCAGGGGATGAGGCAATCCCGATGCCCGTGGAAGTGCCCCCGCTTTGAGATGACCGTAGTGTGGTTTCCCCCAGGTCGAAAGCTTTCTTGAAGTTATGAAGATGCTGGTACGGAGGATTTTTCGCTTGTCGAGGTGGGGGGGACGAAGTAGGAAGCTGACGAGGAGGGGTGGGGGGGGGGGGAAAGCCGGGGGTAAGGGGAGGAGGCCCCTGGGGGCCCCGCCCCGGGCAACGTTTTTTCC
>NW_023642353.1:0-9906 GCF_015228065.2 Penaeus monodon | reverse complement strand
CTTAGTCGCTCTGCGCCCGAATGGCCCGGCAACGTACTGCCTTCACTCTCTCGTGATTTTTATTCGCTGTGGTCTCCTCCCTACAGATAGAGGAAGGTAAAGTGATTTTATCTATTTTGAATGTTCACCTGTCTCCCTGTGTGAAGAAATGGCGAAGAGAAAAATATGATCGTTAATTCTATTGCGAAAATAGTAGCCCGGCCACTTCTAATGTTGGGTGTTCTTATCACTGGACGAAACCCCACTTTTTGACGTGCATTGATAAGATATGTGGGAAATATGAACGGCAATGTCTTTTTTAAACACAGCACAAAATAAATGTAAAAGATTATTAGGAAAATTTTGTAAAATAACAGAACAGAAATTTCTTCAAATTAATTTTTGCTAGTTTTAATTTCTTCACTTTCCTTAATAGTGACGGAAAAGAAGGTAGGGGCACGGGAGGGAAGGGAGGGTCATGGGGGGAGGGGGGAGGTAGGGGAGGGGCACGGGAGGGAAGGAAGGGGAAGGGAGGGGTATGGGCCCTCCCTTTCCCCCGTGCCCCTCCCTTCCCCCCGTGCCCCTACTGGGGCATGGGGGGAAGGGAGGGGCACGAATGGAATGAATGGCTGTTGGAAAACAAACACACACACCCACAATTGCGTAGTTATGCAAATGAGCCGAAGTGAGGTAGGCGTGGTTAGAATCCCGAGGAGAGGCGTGTACAGATGCTTCATCTATACTTTAGGGTTTTGGATCGTTCCCTTTTTAAAAATTTTAGAGAATAAAGTGTCTATATAGGCGTTATTCAGTGTTATTCCTTCTTACAAACAGTCGGGGACTTATCAAGAGAGTATTAAAAAAATTATCTTTTTTATTTTGTAAAACCAAAGATAAGTCGGAACATAAAACGAAACGCGAGCACAGTAAAACAAACGCTAAACACAAGAAAAAACAAAATAAACAGACATTAAAACGAGAACTCCTTCTCTCACGTAGAATGAAAACTTAATCTTTATCTCTAATGCCGAGGCCATTATCCTGTGCACCACAACCAGAGTCCAGCACTGCAACTCCCCTGGAACTCGAACTGCCTTGAAGGCCCGAGGACTTTATTTTCCCCCCCTCGGCGCGCGAAACCGAGTTTTGGTTTCATTAAATTTGAAAACTAAAAATTCCTATGGTCACTAAGATCTTATAATTATAATAAAAATGTTCATAAAATGAAAAAAAGTTCTGTGAAATGAAATAGTAAAATAAAAAGAACCATCGTGACAAGAGTATAACATAGTAAAATGGGTTTTAAAAAAATGTTTCATTGTAAAATTGTAAAAAATGGGAGGTGTAAAATATTCTTAATGAATTTTGATACATTGATAATAAATGAGATTAATAAAGCTTAAAAGTTTTTTTTCATATTCTTTTTCTATTTGGTGGTCTATTCCAATACGGCAAAGGTTCGTCTAAAATACGATGTAAAAATGTTTATTAATAGCACATAAAACTAAGAATAAACCAATTAAAACACAAGCACAGGTAACGAAGTCGCGCAGGTGAGACTCTCCAGGTGGCTTCCCGTTTTCTGTTGTCGCAGCTTCCTCACCGCGGCGGCATCCTCACCCCCGGGGGATAAAATTAGGGTTTTTGGGGCGACCTCGGAGGCGCACGAGGGCTGCAACCTCCTCCATGGACGGAGGGTATGCCGCCCTTCATCTCGTAAGGGGAGGGGGATGGACGAAAGGCATGTGGGGGGGATGAATACAGACAGTCCACTACAGCTTAACTCATATCGTAGATGATTTTCATTAATTTATTCTTTTATACTTTAGTAGATGTCTTATCCACTGTGATCCATAGGTATTTATGCTGTTTAAATCAAGCATCTTAATCTCTCTCTCTCTCACACGAGACGATGTCTATGGGTAAAGCGGTGAGCGCGGTCAAGGTGTAGGATCAACTCACCTGGAGGGCGAAGGCTGGGCCAAACCCTTTCCCCGTCGGCGCTGGACACGATCTGAATAAGCTAGGTCATCTCGGCACAAGTAGTGAGCGTCCCAGCTGCCGGAAGTGTCAGAAGCAGCCGGAGGAAGTATGGGGGGAGTGAAGTGAGGTCACCAGTTCCATCTGTTAATGACCTCCATATCCCCTTTCATATTGCTCGGTCAACCTACCTTCGTCTAGACTTCCTCGTAGTCCTCGTCTAGGCCTAAATCGACGACGTCCTCGTCCACACGTCCTCACAGATCTGTCCAAGTCCTTCTCGGCTGCATGCTCGTCCACACCTCGTAATCTTCATTGGATCCATGGGCATCCGGGCAGGGGCATCCTCTTGCATCTCAGGGCGGGGTACCTCCCTGACGAGCTCCTGGAGTTTGACTGAATCTACTGGTGTCCAGGCAGGCGGTGCCCATTTCACAGCATCCTGGGGCGACTTGTACCTGCACTGGTGAGTTCCTGGTCCTTTGCTATATCTACGGGCGTCCCGGCAGGCGGCGCCTTTCTACTTCATCCTTGGGCGGCTTAATACCTGCTCTGATGAACATCCTGGTCAGCTGGCCCATGGCAAAACTTCAAGTGACGTCCTTCCCACAGCATCCTAAGGTGACCGGTTCTGCGCAGAGTCCTCCTTCGGTTCCGTGTCGGTTATCGTCGGTCCAACTGCTATATATAGTCGGGGAACTAGATCATACATGTAAGGGCTGGAGAGTAAGAGAAAAAAAAAGGCAACAGAGAAGAGGGGGGGTTTAGTACCACTAGCCAGTTATATATTTAAGTTTCAGATTTTAATGTTCGTTTTTAATCTATTTTCGCCTTTTTTTTCATATTGTGTTTTACTTGACAAAGATAAAGAAAAAAAAGGAAAGGGAGACAGTAGCGATCCGCATGGGGCCTGGCTTGAACTACCAACCGTCCCCTTTATAGGTATGAGAGTAGATAAGGGAAACGACAAACGGCAATCCCCCCAAGGATTTTCTTGAACCAATTGTCATCACACAGAGAAGAAATAAATGTACGATCACTCGTAACGACTGACAAAATCATAGATTATGCCGGCAACTATGACAGCAAACAAATCCTATTAATAAAAAGGTTTCAGTGTCTTTTGTTCTGCGTGGATGAGTGTGTGAGTGAGTGAGTGGTGTTGTGTTATGTGTGAGCGACAGTGAGCGTGAATGAGAGGGAAAGTGACCTCACAGAAAATGTATCACCAAACATGAAGATTAACATTCAGTATAAAAAAAACTGAGGGTAAATTTGCAATGCTAGCTATGTAAAAATTTTTTCAACTACAAAATTGAATTCAACATATGCGACATAATGTATGCATTTAATGAATGGGATGTGAAAAAATATTCGCAAGCTTTGTAGCAAGCAAATCTTCTCAGGGTCAGAAAGTCAGAAACTGCTGAGGTAGCCATGTCTAGCTATGCATGTTAGACTTCATCGATGGGGGTTCCTTTACCCAAAATACAATGAAGCAAACTGAGCTAGGAAAATCTATAAATAACCTGCTCTCTTCTGTTTATCTGTGATGGGCACTCATGACTTTCCCCTATGGGTATCAAATACACAATCACACAATTGCTTGGGAATTACCCAAATATGCAAGTGACTTCTAGAGGGTGAGAAGGGTGTGATTAAAAAGCGAATAATTATTCTAGCTTAAACCCTACTTCTACATTAATGAACGGATGTAATACGGGTAAACACCGATTCAAAAGTTGTCGATCTAACGAACACGTTGGGTTTTACCTGTACCTACTGTCAAACGTCAGAGCAGAGATCTATTAGGCAATTTATGAAAACCCCGGGGTATATCGGGCAATCCTTGCCTATGATATGGGGGGATATCCTATGCTATATTCAAAAGGGATAAATTTATAATAAAATCACGTTACAAGCTCCGTTCTAGCACCAACAAAAACGTGTGACCAATAAACAATGTAACCGTGCTACAGTTAATCCCTTAAGTGTAAACAAAACAACAACAACCAAATTATGGGAAAAACGTGTGGTCCTCTCTTGCCCTTTCCACGTCCCAACTGACCGGAAGGGAGAAGGTGCGGGTCAGGTCGGGGCGAGGGGAGGAACGAGATAAAATTAAAATGATATTCGTGATTAGATAAAATCATGAACGCGTTAAATTTGTTACAGTTGAAAACAACATAAATCTCTAATAACAGAGAAAAATTAATTAACTACTTAACTAACAAGTGATATTCATGTTTGTGGACCACATACAAAATTTCGGTAATAATGACAGAAAAAAAAAGGCCAGTACAGGAGGCAGTCATACTTATATAAGAACAAACTTTCTTTCAAGTTCCCTGTCCCACAAGGACAGGGCACTGTTATTCAAAACCTATTTAATCCCCAGGAGAGATGTGACCTATTTATGTGAAGTCCCGGTTTCCTTTGCAACACTTATATTCCATCTTAGCACTATCTATTAGCTATTGGAGGTTCTTTCATTACCCGCCTCACAAAACATTTACAATATTTGTCCAACATTTCTATCGAGTTTGAGCCACATGCCTTGTTGGCCGCGGAAGGACCTCCTTGTGTTTTTGTCATGGAACCAATTCGTAACTGCCCTTGTTGTGTGTATTGGGCCGTTATTCTGCACGTATATGATTGTTTCTGGGAAGGGCCAAGACATAAGCAGTGTACTGATGGGAGGAGTATTTCCTCTAACAATTCGATATATCTGTTTAAACTGAATCTCCCCTGTTTTCGGCGAGTTCACCAACACCATGCGAAAAGATCCACCCTAAACATATTACGGTCGCGTGACCTCGCCATTTCATAGATATATCGTCCGTCATATCTGAAGAGTAAGTAATGATAATTATAACATGAAATATTATGTATAGGGCACTATTATGTATAAACCCCACACACACACACACCACACACACACACACACACACAAAACACACACAAAACACACACACACACATATAATATATATTAATATATATATATTATATATATTTTTAAAAACTATATTTATGAAGAAATTGAAAAGGGTTAATGATATTTACACCTGTTACCCTTCATCCAACAATGAAGTTTCCCGTGAGCTCTCCGCATAATGCTGGCAAAACTGGAGGCGACTTTGGCAATGTTGATCAATTTCTCTTTGATGACGTACTGTGATGAATCTCATCTGCATGTATTCATTTTCTTCATCATGCGGCTTGTTGTTGGAGGTGTAAAATCTTCATATGAATTTTAGCCCCCCCCTTGGTGGAGGGCAGTCGTTAAAGGTGCCCTCCTCCTCCCACTTTATTCACTGTTCACTCCGGGTATAAAACCCGAGGCCAGTGCTAAACCAAACCATGCCAACGACCCACTAAAAGGAGTGTGCAACTAGGATCTTACTAACTCCATAGACATTACCTATCTATCATACTTGAGTAATAATAGCGAATTTTTACGCTCACTCCCCGGGGGCACTCGGTGTAAATTGATTTAGCAATTCAAATCCTAAGTCAGATGTCCTGAGGTATATTTATGAAAGATGGAGTAATGCAATTGCCGCATTGATGTCGATAAGTAAAAACCCTCCTGACCAGGACTCGAACCTAGGTCATACCCGGAGTGACCTAGGTTCGAGTCCTGGTCAGGGAGGGTTGTTATTTATCGACTTTCAATGCGGCATTGCATTACTCCATCTTTCTTTTATTCATTGTATACCATCGACCAGGAAATATCCTGGATATTTCACGGGGAAAGAATCATTATCCCCCCTCTCAATGATGCAACCTCTATTTGCAGTTTCACCTTGCCTTGTGTCCTTTTTTGAAAAAGGTGTGAGCTTCGCAGCTTCGTTTTCATCTCGGAATTCACATTTATGAGGTCATTTACCTTTGGACATATTTTCCTTCTCATTTAGAGCATTTTTTGGCTTAACCGTGAAGTAAATATTCGGGAATTTATGAATATCCATTATCCCAAAGAATATATAATATACGATTTGGGTTTGTTTGTTTTTCTTTCTTTCTTTCTTTACTGGATGATCCCTCTTTCTGTAAAATACTCCGGTTAACTTCCGGTTAAGCAAACAATCGTTTAGATAACTTTTCATACACCGCAAAATGATTATTTCTATCATAACATATCAAGATAAAGTGTCAAATCTTTGTTTTGGCAGTAAGGTTTGGTATGGTAGTTTTATCTACACTCCCACTATACTGTTAACAGACATGCGCTGACATATACAAGGAAAATATAAATTGCATGTGTCATATAAAAGTAAAGGGCGAGAATAAATTCCCATTTCATCAGAATGAACAAGATTTTTCTTTCAAGATATCACACATCGGACAGCACATGTCTTAGACCCAGCTAGTAGATGCTCGGTTGAAACAAGAAAAATGTATTTTCTCGCTCAGCTGTTCGAATGTGGATGCGTCTCATCATAGAAAACGGCAAGACTTATGAAATCATAATAGCGAAAAAAATGATTAAGAACATTCAGAATAATCGAAAAGAAAACTGTTTCGTTACTCATCACCAAGTATTGACTTTGTATTTATGTGTGGCACGCGCACGCTCACCGCACACACCATGCACACGCACGCACGCACGCACGCACGCACGCACGCACGCACCACGCACACACACACAAAACAACACACACACACACAACAACACACACACACACAAAAACACACACAACACACACACCCCACACAAAACAAACAAATAAATAAATACACACATACACACAATGATAAGGCATCTACATATTCATTGCAGCCCTACTGCGATTTTGCGTTCAGTTAATGTTTTATAATGAATATAATATATCATATTTAGTTCTGGCGAAAAAACCTCAGTCAAAGGGGACAGTCACTTCATTAGTTCAGTTTGCCGCTGAGGCGGTGCAGCTACGAGAAGCATTTGCAGTGGTATCAGCGATTTTGCAGATTTTTACGGATTCAGCTGGTATAAATATATATTTATAGCATGGAGTGTATTCATGTTTCAAGAAATATGAAGCTATAATTGATGCAGTGCTGAAAGGAGGAGGAAATACCGTCTCACCTCCATAGGTGTTGCCATTTCGAAAACAGACAATTCCAGGAAATCGTAGCTTGCGTAGTTTCCCAAAAATAAATATTAATGCATTCATTGGTTGTTTATATTCTATCAATCATACTCTTTATTACAAACAACCTAGGATTTTCGCCTAATTCATAAAAAAAACTATTTACACTATGTATACCTGAATCGGTTTCCAGATGTACAAAAGTGGGGACCCAAAAAGTGTATGAATGTAATTTCCCAAACTGAACATTGCAACGTCGTCTCGTCGTGCCGTGCGTGCTGTCGTCGACGCATCCCCATGAGTACTCTTCCTTGTTATTTTCTTCGGGTCATTGGGGACATCCATATGGGCCTCGACGTCTGCATGTCCTTTTAGTTTTCATCCTGGTCCTCCTTGACTTCGATTTGTCCAGATTACGACCATAGTCCTCTTCCAGGTCTACCTAGACGACGTACTAGTCCATACGTCCTCGTAGATATCTTCCAGGTGCTTTTCGGCTGCGTGCTCGTCCAGACGGTCCTCGTTGCCTTCGTCTAGATCTAGGGTGTCCAGGCAGGTGGCGCCCTTCCACCGCTTCAGGGGAGATGGTACATGCAAATGACATGTTCCTGGTCTTTCGTTGGATTTATGTGCGTTAGGCAGGGGGCGCCCTTCCACGGCATCCTGGGGCGGTGATGCCCGTGCTGAGGAACACCTGGTGTGGAAGGTGTGATTATTAAACGAATATTGATTCAAGCCTAAAACCCCAGTTCTACATTTTTGAACGGACGTAAATGCGAGCTCGAATAAAAGGGGACTATCAGAACAAAGGATTTCGGTTTACACTGTACCTACTATCGTAACGGTGGAGCCCTAGCTCTATCAGGCGGTTTAAGCAACTAAGGGTTAAAAACTGGCACCTCTGTGTTCTACGGCAAACGGAATATGCTAACGCTAAATCCCTCCACAGTTATTCACACATACACACACATACACACACACACACACAAAACACACACACACAACATACAACACACACACACACACAATATATATATATATATATATATAGTATATATATATATATGTATATAATATATATTATATATTATATATATATATTATATATATATATATATTACATATATACAGGGCTGAATTAACCATTTAAACCAAAATGAGCATGTGCTTAGGGCATTAAGGAGGGAAGGGGGCACCAAATACTTAATTAGGTAGCATTAATATGAAAAGTACCTAAAATTTAAAAAATTCAGAATCCATCTAGGGAGCACAACATATTGTATTCTATACTGTATGTACCTCATACCTAACTACAGGGAAGCTGAATTGGACATCTGCACTGGAAAAATCGACTCTTGCAGCTAGGTCGAGTATTTCAGTGAGCGATTTTCGCTAATATTTCATAAAAAACAAGTTTAATTTAGGGATAAGCTGAATCGGTCGTCAGTGGAAAAGTTTAGTCTTCGCAAGACAGGAAAACTCCGCCATTGGAAAAAGTCTGAATTTCGCTAAATCCTATTAAAATAAGTTAATTACTGGGTTCAAACTACTGAAATCCTCTGCTTACCCCCGAGGATTTCAACAGTGATTTCACAGATGAGCTTCAGCAGTTTCATTCATTATGCGCCCATAAAATCGGTGAAATAAAAAAATGTAAAAAGATTCAATCATGCTGAACTTTATAAAATACTTGTAGAAGATAACAGTGAGTGTGCCTTTCCAAATGTCGACACTGGCCTCCGTATATTTCTAACATTATTGGTCACAAATTTCTCAGTTGAAGCATATTAAAAATCTCATCAGAACAATTATGCAACAGGGCAGGCTGGATGCCTTATCTCTATTAAGCATAGAGGCAGGTATGTTACGTAAGATCAGTTTTGACGATCTGATCAAAGATTTTGCAGTTCAAAAAAACAAGAGGAACGTTTAAAATGAAAGTGAAAGTATACAAAAATAAGCCGTTTTTCTTTTTTACTGTTAAGGTTTGTTTGATTTCGATAGATAAAATTTCGTGTGGTTTATTATTTTTATATCTTGAATTACACATATATGGGGCCCCAAAATCTTAACTGCATAAGGACTCTAAAGGGCTTAATTCGGCCCTGTATATATATATATATATATATATATATGTATATATATTTTATATATATATATAATATATTATATATATATAATATATAATATATATATATATATATATTATATATATATATATATATAAAATATATTATATATATATATATATTAATATATATATATATTAATATATATATATATAATATAATATATTATATGTATATATATATCTATAATATATATATTATATATATATAGTATATATATAATATATATATGCATATATATAATATATATATTATATATATACTATATATATATATAATATATATATACTATATATATATATACTATATATATAATATATATATATATATATATATATATATATATATATATAATATATTATATATATAATATACAGGGCCCAATTAAGCCCTTTAGAGTCCTTATGCAGTTTTAAAATTTTGGGGCCCCATATATGTGTAATTCAAGATATAAAAATAATAAACCCAACACGAAATTTATCTATCGAAATCAAACAAACCTTAACAGTAAAAAAGAAAAACGGCCCTTTTTTTTGTATACTTTCACTTTCATTTTAAACGTTCCTCTTGTTTTTTTGAACTGCAAAATCTTTGATCAGATCGTTTAAAACTGATCTTACGTAACATACCTGCCTCTATGCTTAAAGAGATAAGGCATCCAGCCTGCCCTGTTTCAAATTTCTGAGAGATTTTTAATATGCTTCAACTGAGAAATTGTGACCAATATTTGTTAGACAATGA
>NW_023642352.1:0-9906 GCF_015228065.2 Penaeus monodon | reverse complement strand
GATTGGAGGGTTAGGGGAGAGAAAGCAAAACCTAAATGTCACCTCAGACGCGGGGCCCCCTGTACAGGTCACCCTGTGATATAGAGAGCTTGGGTCTGAGGAGAGGTGTAGTGTTCCCTTGTCACCGTCAATGGGTAAAAGAAAAACCGCTGAGGGCAGTGGAAATGCAAATACTCTCTGAAGACAGAGATGATTTGCTGGACCTTTACGTTAGCGAGAGGTATAATAACAAGAAGGGGATCGCGGCGCGATCGAGGCCCCGGTACTCCAGGGTAGCTCGATGACACTTTGAATTGGCCTATTTGCTATTATAGTGCTCTCTTCGCATTGACTGGGTGATCGTGGGGGACTGCGCTGCATCGAGTGTTTTGTGATTAAAGGACTCCCATAGAGCTACTGGGTCCGTCAGGTTCTCGAGTTCGTAAACCAATCAGAGACTGCCGTGGCGAAAACCCAAGAGTGGCCATTAGGCCGGGCCATAAGTGAAAGGCCCTGGCGAAGCCAGAACTTCGCAAATTCAAGCAAGCAAGTGGCCATTGGACAGATGGCAAGTTTGAAGTGCACCCGTAGGGAAACCCCCCCCCCCCACACAATCCCTTGCCCGTTCTTGTCGTGGGGGGGCTTAGGAGGCGGAGAGGGGGACCCAATGATGGGGAATCCCCAACCTTGGGACTACCCCTTTGACTCAATTAATTTTGCATGGTCTTTTTTTTCCTTCCCACTTTTCGTTTCTGTCCCTTCACCAAACCCTTCTGCTGTCCACCTCTTAAGGTGTGAGAGCCGTGCTGAAAGGATGAAAGGCTGACTTTGTGCCAGTCCTGAACGGCCTGAGGGAGGCATGGGCACGGTATTCCCCTGATTTAGTTACCTAGCCCTACCCCTCAAGGGGACCCTGGGGGGTGGACTGTTTATCCCCAACATAACCCAGGCTTACCATGGCCAGTAATAAAAAACATATCCCCTATTGGGGGCAATGAGGCTTGCCCCTTTATCAAATAGCCCCAACGATGAAAACCCCACCGATTCCTGACCCCAGGCTCTCCTTTGACCACGGCTCCGAACACTGCAATAACACCCCTCATCAATGCCTACTAGTACAGTAGCCAACAATCAACCCTTAAGGAACATTTCCACTCTTCCAGCATGCTCAACTTCAACACCTCTATCCCCACAACCTCCAACATCAACCACCCCATCCTCCCTTATTAATACCTTACAGCCTTATTGCCCACCTCTCCAAAAACACTACCTCCCTCAACACTACTCCATCTTCGTCACGCCCCCGCCCTTTACTACCCTATCTCTACAACAATCTTGAATACTCTCTTTAGCGCAGCCAAATGGGACCGATTTTTCGTGATCCCTCCCACAGCTCCCTACTCTGACAACCCCCTTCTCTTCCAACAATGTCTCCAAAAAACAAGTAGGTAAAGTCTTTTTCCGCAGCCGACCCGACCGCTCGTTTGTCACAGTAACATCCGAAACCAAGCTATAGCATTAACAAAACAAAACTGACCTATATGGTAACCCCATCCTTGCAGAACCCATCCAACCTCAATACTTGCACCGGAACAGTTTCAATCTCCCAGCAAATTGCCCAGTCTATGACAAAGATTGGTCAGACTGGGGAGAAGACCTACTTGCCTGCCCCAAAGACTATGATGTAACATCAGTACAATGCTACCCCTTTCCCCGGGAGGTCATCGAAAGAAACCCACAAAACATACCCAAAATTTACCTTCCGTAGACAGACCTTCCTTTAACGTTTACATAGGAGGAGAATCCCTCCCTGTTCGTCCATACCAACCCCCTCCACGTCAGTGCCAAAATTGTTGGCGTCTAGGACACCCAGCCAAACATTGCCGTTCCACACCCAGATGCCCACTTTTGTGCCCAACCTGGCCATACCCGATCTAACTGCTCTGCACAATCCCGCACATGTGCAACTGGGGCGGCCCCATAATGTATTTTATAGGGGCTGTCCATTACAGTTTGAGTCTGAGGTAGCAACTCTCAGATTCAAACTTGGACTCACACTTTCGTGAAGCCAGACAGGAAGCACGTCGAACGTGGTTTCTCTTTTTTCTCCTTACTCCCGTAATATGCTCATTCTACCAATTCTCCCACCCCCCCCCCTACATCTAACTCCCCCTCTTCTACCTCCTACCTTCCCCAGTCAAACTCTTTTGCCATCCTAAACCCAGACACTCCAATCTCTACTACAGATACTCCAATCAAACCCCTACAACCCCAAACACCCTTTCCCCCCTCCCTCCTCGCACTACGTAACAGACAGAAAAACGTTCCACCCCTCTTCCCCTACCACAAAAAACACCCACCTTCCTTTGCCCCTACGCTTGAGACACTAATCCTCTCTTCCCCCCTCACAAGAAATCCTTTATCCCCCAAAACTCCCCCAAACCAAAATCCTAGAAGAAAACTATTGAAAATATTCAAGATTACTTAATGAAAACTGACACTCAAACTCCAAATATTACAAATCCGCTCCTTTCACACTCCAGGTAACTGCTGATATCCATCCTCCTCCTAATGATATCCCCCCTACACCCTATCCTCCTAACCCCTCCCCAACACAGCCATCCCCCCGACCCCAAACCCCCCCCACATTAACCCTCCCCGCATCCCCTCCTTTTCCCCTTTAATTCCCTCTGGATACACCGTGAATCCCTTATGTAACCCTGCCACCATCCCCTCTATCCCTTTCCCCTCCCTCCTTGATACACATGTGAACCCTTATGTCACAAGTATCCCTTCCACAGACCCTCTGTCTCCTAAACCCCTCCTAGTAGAACACCAACTCCCACACCTCTCCCATCTCAGAAACCCCTCGGTCCTTACCCACCCTCTAGCTGCTTCCCCCTCAAAATCTCCAAAACGTACTACAATCTATATCACTAAAGTATAACTATCCTTCATTGGAATATTCGCGGGTTTCCCCTCCCCCAGACCTGACCTTTTTCCTCTTATGACCTTTTTCCTCTTATAACCCAACAATCCTCCAATACCAATCCCCAATTATCATTTTTTCTCTTCCCTACATTCCCTTTATGTCTCGTCCATACTTACTTCTGCTTTCCCCCACCTATCCTCCCTTCACGACCTCCCAACCTATCAGACACCTTACGAATCCACACTTTGTTTCAACAACCTTCTCTTTCCTCCAATCTAATCTAACTCCTTACCAACCCGACTCAACCCTTTCACTCACAATTCCTTTGCCCAGTTAGAAACTAATCACAAACTAACCACCCTTCCCTAACATTAACTATAGTGCTACAGACCTTAGATGTTAGCACATTTATCTTGCTTTTAACCATTAACCATTAACGTAGGGTAAACCACAACCAGTCTAGGTCAGAAATATCTAACTTTCTGATATTTATTATTTATCTATCTATCTACTATATATATATAATATATATATTAATATATATTATAATATATATATATTATATTAATGGTAAAATGCAATAATATATAGATATTAATATATATATATTATATATTATATATGTAAAATATGAATTTAATATATATATATATATATATATATATATATATATAATTTTAAGATATAGATATATATTTAATTAATAGTATATGTTTTGAACAATGACATATAAAATCTAGTCATATAACTAGATATATAATACTGTATATAAAATATTATATTATAATATATATATATATATAGATATATAAGATATATATATATATATAAATAATACATATATATTATATATATAATATATAATTAAAGATATATATAATAGATATAAAATAATATATGGATATAATGTATATATATATATATATAATAGAATATATATATATATAATATAATATATAAATATGTATTATTATATAAAATATAATATATATAATATATATATAATATAATATGTATATATATATATATTATATATATATATATATATATATATATATATATATAATATATATATATATATATATATATATATATATATATGCATATTTACATATATATATATATATATATATAATATATATATATATATATATATATATATATTATATATATATAGATAGATAGATAGATAAATAGATAAATAGTCAGAAAGATAGATATTCTGACCATAGACTGGTTGTGGTTACCCTACGGTTAATGGTTAATGGTTAAAAGCAAGATAAATGTGCTAGACATCTAAGGTCATGTAGCACTATAGTTAATGTTAGGGAAGGGTGGTTGAGTTAGTGATTAGTTGTCTAAGCTGGGCAAAGGAATTGGTGAGTGAAAGGGTTAGAGTCGGGTGTGGTAAGGAGTTAGATTAGATGGAGGAAAGAGAATAGGTTGTTGAAACAAAGTGTGGGATTCTGTAAGGATGTCTGATAGGTTGGGAGGTCGGTGAAGGGAGGATAGGTGGGGGAAAGCAGAAGTAAGTATGGACGAGACATAAAGGGAATGTGGGGAAGAGACAAAATGATAATTGGGGATTGGTATTGGAGGATGTGTATGGGTTATAAGAGGAAAAAGGTCATAAGAGGAAAAAGGTCAGGTCTGTGGGAGAGGAAACCGCGAATATTCCAATGAAGGATAGTTATACTTTAGTGATATAGATTGTAGTACGTTTTGGAGATTTTGAGGGGGAAGCAGCTAGAGGGTGGGATAAGGACCGAGAGGTCTGAGATGGGAGAGGTGTGGGAGTTGGTGTTCTACTAGGAGGGGTATTAGGAGACAGAGGGTCTGTGGAAGGGGATACTTGTGACATAAGGGATTCACATGTGTATCAAGGAGGGAGTGGAAGGGATAGAGGGGATGGTGGCAGGGTTACATAAGGGATTCACGTGTGTATCCAGGAGGGAATTGAAGGGATAGAGGGGATGCTGGGAGGGTTAATGTGGGCGGGGTTGGGGTCGGGGGGGATGGGCTGTGTTGGGAGGGGTTAGGAGGATAGGGTGTAGGGGGGATATCATTAGGAGGAGGATGGATATCAGCAGTTACCTGGAGTGTGAAAGGAGCAGGATTTGTAATATTTGGAGGTTGAGTGTCAGTTTTCATTAAGTAATCTTGAATATTTTCAATAGTTTCTTCTGAGGAGTTGGTTGGGGAGTTTTGGGGGATAAAGGATTTCTTGTGAGGGGGGGAAGAGAGGATTAGTGTCTCAAGCGTAGGGGCAAAGGAAGGTGGAGGGTTTGTTTTGGTAGGGGAAGAGGGGGTGGAACGTTTGTTCTGTCTGTTACGGGTAGTGCGAGGAGGGAGGGGGGAAGGTGTTGGGGTTGTAGTGGTGATTGGAGTATCTGTAGTAGAGATTGGAGTGTCTGGGTTTAGGATGGCAAAAGAGTTTGACTGGGGAAGGTAGGAGGTAGAAGAGGGGGAGTTAGATGTAGGGGGGGGGGTAGGAGAATTGGTAGAATGAGCAGTATTACTGGAGTAAGGAGTAAAAGAGAAACCACGTCGACGTGCTTCCTGTCTGGCTTCACGTAGTGTGAGTCCAAGTTTGAATCTGAGAGTTGCTACCTCAGACTCAAACTTGTAGATGGGACAGCCCCTATAAAATACATTATGGGGGCCGCCACAGTTGGCACATGTGCGTGATTGTGCAGAGCAGTTAGATCGGGTATGGCCAGGTTGGGCACATAGTGGGCATCTGGCTGTGGAACGGCAATGTTTGGCTGGGTGTCCTAGACGCCAACAATTTTGGCACTGACGTGGAGGAGGTTGGTATGGACGAACAGGGAGGGATTCTCCTCCTATGTAAACGTTAAAGGGAAGGTCATGTCTACGGAAGGTAATTTTGGCTATGTTAGTGGGTTTCTTTCGATGACCTCTGGGGGGAATGGAGTAGCATTGTACTGATGTTACATCATAGTCTGTGGGGACAGGCAAGTAGGTCTTCTCACAGTCTGACCAATCTTTGTCATAGACTGGGCAATTTGCTGGGGAGATTGAAACTGTTCCGGTGCAAGTATTGAGGGTTGGATGGGGTTCTGCAAGGATGGGGTTACCATATAGGTCAGTTAGTTTTGTTAATGCTATAGCTTGGTTTTCGGATGTTACTGTGACAAGACGGGAGCGGTCGGGTCGGCTGCGGAAAGAGACTTTACCTACTTGTTTTTGGAGACATTGTTTGGGAAAAGAAGGGTGTTGTCAGAGTAGGGAGCTGTGGGAGGGATCACGAAAAATCGGTCCCATTTGGCTGCGCTAAAGAGAGTATTCAAGATTGTTGTAGAGATAGGGGTAGTAGAAGGGCGGGGGCGTGACGAAGATGGAGTAGTGTTGAGGGAGGTAGTGTTATGGAGAGGTGGGCAATAAGGCTGTAAGGTATTAATAAGGGAGGATGGGGTGGTTGATGTTGGAGGTTGTGGGGATAGAGGTGTTGAAGTTGAGCATGCTGGAAGAGTGGAAATGTTCCTTAAGGGTTGATTGTTGGCTACTGTACTAGTAGGCATTGATGAGGGGGTAGTTATTGCAGTGTTCGGAGCCGTGGTCAAAGGAGAGCCTGGGGTCAGGGAATCGGGTGGGTTTACATCGTTGGGGCTATTTGATAAAGGGGCAAGCCTCATTGCCCCTAATAGTGGGGATATGTTTTCATTACTGGCCATGGTAAGCCTGGGTTATGTTGGGGATAAAAAACAGTCCACCCCTCAGGGTCCCCTTGAGGGGTAAGGGCTAGGTAACTAAATCAGGGGAATACCGTGCCCATGCCTCCCTCAGGCCGTTCAGGACTGGCACAAAGTCAGCCTTTCATCCTTTCAGCACGGCTCTCACACCTTAAGAGGTGGACAGCAGAAGGGTTTGGTGAAGGGACAGAAACGAAAAGTGGGAAGGAAAAAAAAGACCATGCAAAATTAATTGAGTCAAGGGCTGAGTCCCAAGGTTGGGGAGTTCCCCATCATTGGGTCCCAGTCTCCGCCTCCTAAGCCCCCCCACGACAAGAACGGGCAAGGGATTGTGTGGGGGGGGGGGTTACCCTACGGGTGCACTTCAAACTTGCCATCTGTCCAATGGCCACTTGCTTGCTTGAGATTTGCGAAGTTCTGGCTTCGCCAGGGCCTTTCACTTATGGCCCGGCCTAATGGCCACTCTTGGGTGTTTCGCCACGGCAGTCTCTGATTGGTTTACAGAACTCGAGAACCTGACGGACCCAGTAGCTCTATGGGAGTCCTTTAAGCGCGAAACACTCCATGCAGCGCAGTCCCCACGATCACCCAGTCAATGCGAAAGAGAGTCACTATAATAGCAAATAGGCCAATTCAAAGTGTCATCGAGCTACCCTGGAGTACCGGGGCCTCGATCGCGCCGCGATCCCCTTCTTGTTTATACCTCTCGCTAACGTAAAGGTCCAGCAAATCATCTCTGTCTTCAGAGAGTATTTGCATTTCCACTGCCCTCAGCGGTTTTTCTTTTTTACCCATTGACGGTGACAAGGGAACACTACACCTCTCCTCAGACCCACAGCTCTCTATATCACAGGGTGACCTGTACAGGGAGGCCCAGCAGTCTGAGGTGACATTTAGGTGTGCTTTCTTTCCCCCTAAACTCCTCCAATCTCCTGTGGCCATCTGGACCTACACAAGCCCCAGAGACTTTTGTATTCGTCTGGGTGGTGCGCTGCTTACCTGTTGTCCCTTTGTAGCAAAGTTTGGCAATAAGGGAGCGGCCCAAAACACAGAGCTCCGATCCTCTAGTGCATTGGAGAACGCAACCAGTCTGCCACTAGAGGGGGTCGAGTATAGGCCTCTCTTTTCCTCACCTCTCTCTCACCATCACTCGCACCCCTCATCTCTCACCCGACCAGATCACCCACTCACCCGACCCATGCAACGAAAATGACCAAAAAAAAAAATTAAAACTCTTGGTGGTCCCACCAGGAAAAGCGTGAGACCCTAGCCAATGCACTTTTCAAAGCAGAAATCAGAGTACTCGGTACTTCACCTTCCATGACGGCTACCTGTCTTTAATAGAGGACGACAACCATTCCGAGAAGCTCTTCTCGAAGGATGTCGTCCAGACCCTGGATAAACTTGCTTCTCCCGGTAATCCCAATTGACATGAAGGCTAAGCTAACGCTCGTCTTCAAAAAACTAGACCGTCAAGTCGTCAACGAGTCGGGACTCGATATTGAGGAAGAAATCACGTCTTCCTTCCCGGGAAGCCCAAGTAGAAGACTTTTACATCATGAAAGAAAAACTATATTATCAAGTCAGTTTTCTGACCATGCCACAGCCAAACTAATCAAAGAGAAAGGGATTTACCTCTTCAAGGTATTTGTTGCCCCCTGGCAAATAGAATTTGAGAGGTTCACACCTGTCAAACAATGCATGAACTGCTTTGGCTATGGGCACCTGAAAACCCACTGCAAAGCAGAGAAAAGAACGCGATGCACTGAGTGCGGTTCCAACACCCACTCCTTCAGGGATTGTAGGAGTTCCGTTAAAAAATGCCTAAACTGCGGCGGTGCCCACCGAACTTTTGCTAACAGCTGTCCTTCCAGAAAGGAGGCTATGGAAATCTCACAGGAGAAAGTTAAGGAGAAGGAGAAAGAAAAAGAAACCAAGCCATACAGGGCCGTGGCCCAAAAGGCGGCACA
Source organism: Penaeus monodon (assembly GCF_015228065.2). Taxonomy (NCBI): domain Eukaryota; kingdom Metazoa; phylum Arthropoda; class Malacostraca; order Decapoda; family Penaeidae; genus Penaeus; species Penaeus monodon. The sequence goes on along the minus strand of NW_023642352.1, from coordinate 1,312 downwards.
GGAAACTGTGCAGGCCACCACCAATGCCTGGAAACCACCCATTAACCCCGGTCCGCCAGGAGATTAAACACAAACAGTCTGAACCCTCCATCCACGGCCCTCCCTAACGATCTCTCCAGGGAGATTCTCATAGACCTCCTTCATGCGCACAAGCAAAATATCATTGTCCCTGAAAAGGGGTTCAGATATCACGCAAAAGCAGCACTGGAGGCAAACAATCTTCCAGCTCTAGACCTTGGGGAATCTGACTCTTGGGGCATCCTTAAGGTGATTCAACCCCCTAGCCAGACTGCTCAGGCCCAGCCTGAACAAACACAGCCCCAGGCACCGAAGCCTCAGCCTGCACAGGCCCAGGCAGCGGAACCTCTACCTGCACAAGCTCAGCCCACCGAGCCCCTGCCCCAGTCACTGGAAAACCCCAGCTTGCTGAGACCCAGACACCGGAGCCCAGTCAGTTCCCCCTCCTAAAGCAACCTCGGCACCTCCCTCCACGGCCTCCTCCTCTCGTCAATCAGTAAGGCCAAAGGACATAAAAATCCCCACTGTCATGGAGCTCAGGGATATCCCCAGCGATATTGTAGTGATCTTTGACTTTTTAGGCAAGTCAATGAATTTATTCACCTCTCAATTATTTATCTTTAAGTCAAGAATTACCAACGGAGCGGGCCGAGCGGTAAGCACTCTCCGAAGGCATGGTGGGTTTGGGGATAAATCTTGTTCTTGAATTTGTTACAGATTATATACAAGATCAAAGAGCCTGGGCACAACTCTTTGCTAAAAAAAACAGAACACACGGCAAAGAAAAACAGGACATAAAATGAATATCTAATTAAGTGGCATGAGCAAAATCACAAAAACAATTCATAACACAAAACTTGTGTATAAGTGTGCATCACACTACTTACCTTACAATAGTCTGCCTCGTACCGTCCGTTCACCACTGGATACAAAAATAAAAAGGACTCGAGTACGGCCTCTCTCCAATTCGTTTTACAGCAGGAGGTTCCCTATTCCAGCAGTCTTCCGTCCAGGATCTCTGGCTTACGGAAAGAAAGCCTCACTGCTATAAGCAAACTGCTCGTTGGATGAGGAGAGAGAGTACCTGTAGCTTCGCCTTCGAGCGAGAGTCTCTGTTTTCTTACAGACCCCCCCCCCCCCCCCGACAGCGTCTTCAAGGCGGCAAGCAACAAGGAGGGTTAAAGGGGGTTCTGAAACCCCGGTGTCCATGTGGTTTTTTTCTTTTAATTTTATACGAGATGCAGTAATAATTATACAGTCGGTTAAATCACTGAAAGCACTTTATTTAAAAGTT
>NW_023642350.1:0-7500 GCF_015228065.2 Penaeus monodon | reverse complement strand
TCCATCTATCTTTGACTTCTTTCCATCACATAAAACAAGTCCATCTTCAGTTTTGATAGTGTCCATTGTAGGTTTAAATTTTCGTGTGATGTTTCGTACTCCTTGGTAGAGTTCTTTAGTTGTCTTATTGATAGAACAGTTTTCAATTCTCTGGCAATGTTCATTTAAAAAATTTTCCTTATCTTGTCGCAATAATCTTTGAATTTTTGTATTTTGTTTTTTGTAAATTACTTTTTCAACTGGATTATTGATACCTTTTTATTTTAGGCATCTTCTTGTTTCAATTTCACTTAGTGTTTTTTCAGATATCCAGGGGGAATTTGTCTTTTTCTTTTTGGCGATAGTTTCTTAAGCAGTGCTCAGCAAGAGTTCTTTTCCTTCTTCCCACAACTCATTTGGTGTTTTATCATCTTCACATTGATTGAGTATTTCAAATTTGTTTGACACTGCAATTCTGTAATTGTTATCAAGAGTTTTGTAGTCGAGCTTTAGAAGTGGTGTTGGACGCTCCATCTTTTTGAGTCTTATTTTAAAGTCGATAGTTAATAGTTGGTGGTCACTGTTGCAGTCGGCACCAGGTCTTGTTTTGGAATTTTTTATGCAACTCTTCCATTTTTGGTTCAGCACAATGTAGTCAATTTGGTTGCGTGTTCTTTTGTCTGGTGAAAACCACGTGTACAAGTGTCTTGGGTGGTGTTGGAACAATGTATTGGCTATAACTAAATTATTTGTACTACAGAATTCAATAAAATCTTTACCTCTTTCATTTATATCTCCAAGGCCGAATTTTCCACAGGTGTCATTTTTTAGATTATTTTTTCCTACTTTGGCGTTGAGGTCTCCCATGATTATTTTACATCTCTGTTAGGGATTGTGTCTAAAGTATCTTGGAGAGAGTTATAAAAAAATTCCATTTCTTCATCACTTGCAATATTGGTTGGTGCGTAGCATTGTATGATACTAATATTATGAGGTTTTGCTTGTATTCTGACTTTTAAAATGCGATCATTTATTGGGCTGTACCCAATTAGTGCATTTGCAGTTTTTTTCGTGAGAATCATAGCAACTCCGTGACTATAATTTCCTTCTTCTTTTCCAAAAAAAGAACTGTCTTGTTTTCTTTAGTTTTGAAACTTCCATTACTTTTCCAATTGGTCTCACTGATTCCTAGTATTTGAATGTTGTATCTATCCATTTGTTACAGACAGTATGTACCCATCTCTTTCATTTTCCTTACGTTCCACGTTCCGATTTTTAATGTGTTTCTTAATTGGACCTGTTTTCTTTATCTTCTTTGTCTTCCAGATGCATATTTAACATTGTCAGCCTGGTTGCCCACTAACTAACGCGCCCCTTGATAACCCACGCGACGGGCGATGTGGTATGAATTATCGTTTCTGTATTTAATCATTGGTGTAGAGGTTGTCAGGAGAAAATAAAAGTTGAGTGGAATCCCCCAGGCTCCTTCTCAACTCGCAGTCTCCAACTAATTAGGAGGAACTATCTCTGCCGCTTTTAAAACAGTTACACTGTAATACGCCAGACATATTATTTGGTGAAACCAGTAATCAGTAGAACTGAAGGTGTTTTCACCAGATATCCACTGCCCTGCTGCCGACAGTTTCACCGCAACCCTGGTATAGGGAGCTAATAGGGTGCTATCCTTGTTCAAGGGAACCCTAGGGTGCAGTTTATTGTCTTACCCAGGACAAATACATACGTATATATATATATATATATCATCATCATTTAACGGTAGGTTCATGTCTGAGCCGCCGTGGTCACAGCATGATACTCAATTGCAATTTTCACGTTGTGATGCTCTTGGAGTGAGTACGTGGTAGGGTCCCCAGTTCCTTTCCACGGAGAGTGCCGGTGTTACCTTTTTAGGTAACATTCTCTCTTATTTATCCGGCTTGGGACCAGCACTGACTTGAGCTGGCTTGGCCACCCAGTGGCTAGGCAGGCAATCGAGGTGAAGTTCCTTGCCCAAGGGAAACAACGCGGCGGTCGGTGACTCGAACCCTCGAACTCAGATTGCCGTTGTGACAGTCTTGAGTCCGACGCTCTAACCATTCGACCACCGCAGCCTTGACGATCATGTGCTTCCATGATTTTTCTTGGCAATTTAGAGCGGTGGTTTGCCATTGCCTTCCGCCCGGTGTTTTTATCGAGTCACCATCTCTATTTACCCGGCACTGACTTGGGCTGACTTGGTCCCCCAGTGGCTAGGTAGGCAATCGAGGTGAAGTTCCTTGCCTAAGGGAAACAACGCGGCGGTCGGTGACGGTAGGTTCATGTCTGAGCCGCCGTGGTCACAGCATGATACTCAATTGCAGTTTTCACGTTGTGATGCTCTTGGAGTGAGTACGTGGTAGGGTCCCCAGTTCCTTTCCACGGAGAGTGCCGGTGGTACCATATATATATATATATAATATATATATATATATATACGTATATATATATATATATATATATATATATATATATATATATACGTATATATATATATTATATATATATATATATATATAATATATATATATATTATATATAATAATTATATATTATATATATATATATTATATATATATAATATATATATATGATATATATAATATATATATATATAATATATATATATATATATATATATATATATATATATATATATATATATATATATATATAATTTTAAATATTTATGATATGAGTGATATATATATTTATATATATAAATATATATAGATATATATAATATATATAATATATATATATATATCATATATATATTTGGTACAAGGAACTTGAAAGGAATGGACCCTACCACGTACTCACTCCAAGAGCATCACAACGTGAAAACTGCAATTGAGTATCATGCTGTGACCACGGCGGCTCAGACATGAACCTACCGTCACCGACCGCCGCGTTGTTTCCCTTAGGCAAGGAACTTCACCTCGATTGCCTACCTAGCCACTGGGGGACCAAGTCAGCCCAAGTCAGTGCCGGTAAATAGAGATGGTGACTCGATAAAAACACCGGGCGGAAGGCAATGGCAAACCACCGCTCTAAATTGCCAAGAAAAATCATGGAAGCACATGATCGTCAAGGCTGCGGTGGTCGAATGGTTAGAGCGTCGGACTCAAGACTGTCACAACGGCAATCTGAGTTCGAGGGTTCGAGTCACCGACCGCCGCGTTGTTTCCCTTGGGCAAGGAACTTCACCTCGATTGCCTGCCTAGCCACTGGGTGGCCAAGCCAGCTCAAGTCAGTGCTGGTCCCAAGCCCGGATAAAATAAGAGAGAATGTTACCTAAAAAGGTAACACCGGCACTCTCCGTGGAAAGGAACTGGGGACCCTACCACGTACTCACTCCAAGAGCATCACAACGTGAAAATTGCAATTGAGTATCATGCTGTGACCACGGCGGCTCAGACATGAACCTACCGTTAAATGATGATGATATATATATATATATATACGTATGTATTTGTCCTGGGTAAGACAATAAACTGCACCCTAGGGTTCCCTTGAACAAGGATAGCACCCTATTAGCTCCCTATACCAGGGTTGCGGTGAAACTGTCGGCAGCAGGGCAGTGGATATCTGGTGAAAACACCTTCAGTTCTACTGATTACTGGTTTCACCAAATAATATGTCTGGCGTATTACAGTGTAACTGTTTTAAAAGCGGCGAGATAGTTCCTCCTAATTAGTTGGAGACTGCGAGTTGAGAAGGAGCCTGGGGGATTCCACTCAACTTTTATTTTCTCCTGACAAACCTCTACACCAATGATTAAATACAGAAACGATAATTCATACCACATCGCCCGTCGCGTGGGTTATCAAGGGGCGCGTTAGTTAGTGGGCAACCAGGCTGACAATGTTAAATATGCATCTGGAAGACAAAGAAGATAAAGAAAACAGGTCCAATTAAGAAACACATTAAAAATCGGAACGTGGAACGTAAGGAAAATGAAAGAGATGGGTACATACTGTCTGTAACGAAATGATAGATACAACATTCAAATACTAGGAATCGTGAGACCAATTGGAAAAGTAATGGAAGTTTCAAAACTAAAGAAAACAAGACAGTTCTTTTTTCTGGAAAAGAAGAAGGAAATTATAGTCACGGAGTTGCTATGATTCTCACGAAAAAAACTGCAAATGCACTAATTGGGTACAGCCCAATAAATGATCGCATTTTAAAAGTCAGAATACAAGCAAAACCTCATAATATTAGTATCATACAATGCTACGCACCAACCAATATTGCAAGTGATGAAGAAATGGAATTTTTTTATAACTCTCTCCAAGATACTTTAGACACAATCCCTAACAGAGATGTAAAAATAATCATGGGAGACCTCAACGCCAAAGTAGAAAAAATATCTAAAAATGACACCTGTGGAAAATTCGGCCTTGGAGATATAAATGAAAGAGGGTAAAGATTTTATTGAATTCTGTAGTACAAATAATTTAGTTATAGCCAATACATTGTTCCAACACCACCAAGACACTTGTACACGTGGTTTTCACCAGACAAAAGAACACGCAACCAAATGACTACATTGTGCTGAACCAAAAATGGAAGAGTTGCATAAAAAATTCCAAAACAAGACCTGGTGCCGACTGCAACAGTGACCACCAACTATTAACTATCGACTTTAAAATAAGACTCAAAAAGATGGAGCGTCCAACACCACTTCTAAAGCTCGACTACAAAACTCTTGATAACAATTACAGAATTGCAGTGTCAAACAAATTTGAAATACTCAATCAATGTGAAGATGATAAAACACCAAATGAGTTGTGGGAAGAAGGGAAAAGAACTCTTGTGAGCACTGCTTAAGAAACTATCGCCAAAAGAAAAAGACAATTCCCCTGGATATCTGAAAAAACACTAAGTGAAATTGAAACAAGAAGATGCCTAAAATAAAAAGGTATCAATAATCCAGTTGAAAAAGTAATTTACAAAAAACAAAATACAAAAATTCAAAGATTATTGCGACAAGATAAGGAAAATTTTTTAAATGAACATTGCCAGAGAATTGAAAACTGTTCTATCAATAAGACAACTAAAGAACTCTACCAAGGAGTACGAAACATCACACGAAAATTTAAACCTACAATGGACACTATCAAAACTGAAGATGGACTTGTTTTATGTGATGGAAAAGAAGTCAAAGATAGATGGAATCAATATTGTTCCAACTTATACAAAAAGAATAAAAATCTAACAACAACATTAATTAGACTCAATGACAGCGAGGATGAACCACCGCCACTGCTGGACGAAGTTATAAAAGCCATAAAGAAAGTAAAGAATAACAAGAGCCCCGGAATAGATGAAATAACAGCAGAACTAATTAAGAATGCTGGCGAAAGTGTTGAATACTTCTTCTACAAACTCTGTACAAAAATATGGAATGAAAGAAAATGGCCAGAAGACTGGGTAAAATCAGTCTTTACTCCCATACCTAAAAAAGGTGACGCACTCCAATGCAACAATAATAGGACAATTGCCTTAATAAGTCACAGCAGCAAAATTTTGTTGAAATTATTGCTGAAAGAATGAAGTTGAAGTTAAGAGAGGAAATTGCAGACGAACAAGCAGGTTTTCGCCCTGGAAAAGGTACCAGAAACCAGATTCTAAATTTAAAATTGATCATAGAAAAAAACAGAGAACATCAAAAAGACCTATACCTGTGTTTCATCGATTATGTGAAAGCTTTTGATACTGTTGATCACGATATCCTCTGGAATAACATGTACGATATGAAGTTTCCAAAACACATCATCCAATTAATAAAAGCCTTGTATGACCAACAACAAGCAGCTGTAAGAACCACTTATGGGTTAACAGACTGGTTCGAAGTCAAACAAGGAGTACGACAGGGTTGCATTCTGTCTCCGCACCTCTTTAATATATATTCTGAAACAATTATAGAGGTGCTCTAGAGAATTTTGAAGGAACTGTGGATGTTGGAGGATACAAAATATCAAATCTGAGGTACGCCGATGATATAGTTTTGATTGCCAGCAGTATCACTGAACTACAACAACTACTAGATAAAGTTAGAGAAGCAAGCGAAAAGGCTGGCTTATTTCTTAATGCCAAGAAAACTAAGATCATGAAGATTCAAAGATAACCGAATGAACAATGATGAACATGTTACAATCAATGGAATGATTGTGGAAAATGTGAAAGAGTTCACTTATCTTGGAGCTGTTTTAACTAATACATATGATGATCACCGGAGATAAAAAGAAGAATTACCATTGCCAAAAGCGCCACAATTGCTCTCAATAACATCTGGAAAGACCGAAGCATTACCTTACGGACAAAGCTGAGGTTATTGAACTCATTAGTTTTCCCAATTGCATCATATGGTTCTGAGTGTTGGGTGTTGAAGTAGATAGACAAGAAAAAGATCAATAGTTTTGAAATGTGGTGTTACAGACGAGTACTGCGTATTAGCTGGACAGAGAAAAAGACGAATGATGAAGTGCTGAGAAAATAAATTGTGGGGACCGACTGTTGGACATCTTGAACAAGAGGAAATTAAAGTTTATTGGTCATGTAATGAGAAGTAAAAGTATTGAGAAAAACTTGCTGACAGGGATGGTGATAGGAAACAGAGGAAGAGGCAAACCGAAGACAAGACTGAGCGACAATATCAAAGATATTTGCGGGCTGTCGATGGTATAAGTGGAAAGAAAAGCGTAAGATCGAGTTTAGTGGCGAAGGATGGTGGAGAGGTCCACGGCTGCTCAAACATGAGCATACCGTTATTGATTGATACGTATGTATATTACAATTTAACAGTCTATGAATGAAATATTTATGAATAAAAAAATACGATTGAAGATTTATGGATGGAAGGTGGGATTAAAGATTCATGAAGACCAATTTATCAATGAAAGATTTATGAAGGGGAGCTAAAGCCACAAGCAGACGTGTTAAAACTCAGTGCAGATGCTTGCCTCTCATTTTGCTTGTTAATGGCCCAGTAATTATCGCTTTGTTTGTTTTACTAATTCGTCTTGTGTTTTTTGTTTCTCTCTTTTTGTCGGTATCTGTGTGTGTGTGTGTGTGTGTGTGTGTGTGTGTGTTTGTGTGCGTGCGTGCGCGTGTGTGTGTGTGTGTGTGTGTGTGTGTGTGTGTGTGTGTGTGTGTGTGTTTGTGTGTGTGTTTGTGTGTGTGTGTGTGTGTTTGTGTGTGTGTGTGTGTGTGTGTGTGTGTGTGTGGTGTGTGGTGGTGTGTGTGTGTGTGTGTGTGTGTGTGTGTGTGTGTGTGTGGTTGGGTTTATGAACCTGTACTATATCTAGGCTGTCTATGCACAAAAGAAAACGGATAAAGGTGATATAAAACATAAACAACAACAAAAAACATATCTGAATAGTATGTTAAATGATAAGAATTTAAATAGAAATATAAGTAATGGAACAAATACCTACAAACAAGATAATCGAAAAAAAAAAAAAAAAACGGAAAAAA
>NW_023642349.1:0-9907 GCF_015228065.2 Penaeus monodon | reverse complement strand
AAAAAATTCTTTTTACCATTAGTATTGTTTAATTATAGAAATGATAATGTCAACATTGAATTTTTTTTTAAAAGGAAAATTTACCCTGAAAACTAAAAAAAGGGGATTCACAAAAGGAAAATGGGCCCCCAAAATTTGACAGGTGTTACCTAGCACCATTGATTATGAAAATGTTATTTCTAAAGCTTATCTAGGCAGTAGCTGAAGACTTTTTAGGGCACCCTGGCTTCATTTGGGCATATTCGGGTTGAAAATATCTCAAATCAGGTTTGCTCTTTATTGCATAGTCCAAAAAATCCTTCATCAATATTTACCTCCTCAGGCAAAAAAAACCCATATTTGCTTGGTGGGTAAGGTTTGGGCAAAAAAGGGGGTGACAAAAAGTGTGAGCGTAAAAAAGCTGAAAATGATACCATTGAAATCCAAGATGGGGCTTTGGGGGCTAAAAAATGGGGAAAAGTAAATTGATACCCACACTCCTGGAAGGCTCAAGATTCCTGACTCTTTCCAGGTGTTTTGAAGTCCCTATGTAATCTTAAATTGCTAGGCAATGAAATTTGTGAATAAAATGATATGCCTTTTCCCAAAAGGGTTTTTTTTAAATGTTTTTGAAAAAGGGCTTACAGGTTTTTAATTTTTAACTAATTTTTCAGATTCCTTTTGCCATTTGCTATTGTGATTTTATCGATTTTTTTAGATATGCCATTGTCCCCAAACCACGTAAGTGCAGGTGATTAAGAACTTAATAGACCCTCGCTTCAATTTCCCGGTAGTCAGGCAAATTCCCCGGAAAACAAAGAACCATTTTATCCAGTCCTAATTGTGTTTTGCTGTAACTATTCTTTTTTTTTGTTTCTTTTTTATTTCAAAAAAAACTCTTAAGGGCCAGAAAAGTTAAAAGATATTTGGTATACTTACAGTTTAAAGGGAAATTAAATTGTGTAAATTTTCCCCCAGTCTTCCATTTTCACTCTTCATTATTTATTTTGGTAAATTTTTTTGGATTTGCAATTTTTTGTAATTGTTTGGTAAAATGAGGTTCATGTTCGAATTCCAAGAAAAGGTTTATTCTTTTTAAAGGGGAACATTTTTTATTCTCTATTGACACAAGCCTCCTACATTAGGGGTTTTTGTATGAGTTTCATCACATACCCCTGAGAAAGAAACTAGGTTTGTGGTACTAGTTCTTTTTAGGGAAACTTTAAAAGTACCTTTTTAATAGCCCGGGGAGGTAAATTTAAAGCTAGTCCACTTTTGTCCAACTAACTTGAAGATGTTTACAACATTTTGAAAAGCCAATACAGGGCGGAATTTAAATGCAAGGGTAAAGAAATATACAGTAATGAAATTTTAAAAAATCTTTAACCCCCCGAAACTGGAATTTGTTAAGCTTTAATCTTCTGCCCTTTTTTTTTCTTTTTGGGGGACAGGCTATTCAAAGTCAGGAAAAAAGAAACTAGGTCAGTTTGTTAAATAAAAATCACCATGTATTTTATTTTTCTTAATTGATTGTTCTTCACAAGTATTTAGAGATCTGATGTCTGAAAAATATAAATTAAACGGGGATTTTTTGTTTCAAATGGAGAAATATTGTAAAGCAGATGTTTTATTGACACAATCAAGAGTACATTTAATTTTAAGCTGATATTTTCATTTAAAAAGTAAAATAAAGAATCATATGGGGATTGGAATTTGGGTTTATAAAAAGATCTTTTTGTTTATATGTTTTGGCAGGCATTGTTTTTTTTTACTAAAGCAGTATGAATACCTTCGGAAAGTAACACCATTGTGATCAATCCCCATTGTAATAAACCCATTGCTACCTATATGTTACGGGGGTTTTGCCCACGGGTTTTTTTGTTTCATGAATTTTGTTTACAATAGGTGATCACAAATGTTCAGTTACAAGGGAGTGGGCTCTAGAAAACCCACCGGGCTTCCCCTTTCCTTAAATTTGGGAAAATATTTCAATGTCCCAAATATATTTTCTGTTTTTTTATTTTACTAAAACATTAGATTTTTTAAATTTTTTGAAATAGCAAAAAAAGATAAAATATTTAAATGATAATAACAAAAAAAGAAAAAAATAAATCTTTCCTAATATGGGGAAAAGGAAAAAACCATGCAGTAGTAGGATTATAATTGACTTCTTAGTGACCAAGCTCTTTGGCACCTCTCTTTGAAAACACAGTTAAAAACTAAAACACTGCAGACATGCTTATGTACATCTGCCCCGGGCAGTTGGTTAAGCAGATCTCTGTTAATTTTGAATTTAGTCATTCATTTAAATCTGGGTTTATGAGTTTTTTAAATAAAAAAGTGTGAAAATTGTTCATCATGTCAGCATATACAGCCTAAAAACAGATGGGACATGAATTTGGATTTACAAAAATGGAAACCTTTTGTGAAGGTATTCAAAACATAATCATCTACATGTTTAACAAAATTTATTTTAAAAAAAAATTTAGATATCAACTTATTTTGATATAGAACTCAAATGCCATTATGTAAATATATAGAAAAAAGTTTTTTTTAAATTTTGTAGTAAAAATTGTTATAATCATTTTATTGGATATGTGTTTCCCATTTTCCTTTTTGGGTGTGCCATAATGTTTTTGGGTTTTTTTCAAAGTATTTTTTTTTAAATTTAGTAATGTTTTTTTGTTTTATTTTTTTTTTTTTTTTCAAAATTCCTTTTTATCCGTTTCAAGAAATAAAATTGATGTGGATAATTTCTATATTGATTTACCCTCATGTGGGAGAGCACTTTAGTAGTATTTTGTATTACAATAAGTTTTGTGTGAAGGACAAAGTATCGTAATTTAGCCTGCAGGAGTACCCTTCATAAAACCCTTTGGGGCGATTTCACCCTGCATTGGCTCTGCACATTTCACCTTGTAGGTGTATGAAAAGGGTGAACCCCAACGAATGGCTTTTTTTTCATCTGTAGATCCCTTTCGAAGGGGTTGATACTGACATCTTTTTTTTGTCTTTCAGCTATGAATTGACCAAAGAAATTTATGACAGCATTTTGTATAATTCACTGTCACATTGATCCTGTTTCAGGCTCTACACCCGCTCACATTGCAAAACAAAAAACAAAATTTTTTTCTTACATGTAGGGGGAATAAAAACTGTCCTTATTAACTTTTGGCAGAATTTCTTTTTGGTAATATCTCCAACTCCATTTTTTTTACAGGTTTTGCTTTTCATATATTTATTATTAATATTTTTATCATTGTTATTATATGTTAGTCTTAGTTTTTTATCAGATAGTATGTCATATGTTTAAAGTTATTATCTAATGTATTGTTTTCATTACATTTTAAATTCCATTTTAAAATCATGTGAATTATTACAGTAGTATATTTTTTTCTGTTTCATATCTGCAAGTTCACTGAATTGTAAATGGGTTTTATTAAATTATTGGTGCAAATTACACAGGGATAATGCAAGGCTTTTTTCCCAAAAATTGTATTTTATTTTCTACTGATTAAAATTTTTTCATATGATTTTTTTATTGTATTTTTAAAGTGTTGGATTTTTTACCAACAATTGAAAAAAGTTTTTATTACTTATACAGTTTTCCCATTCAACTGGCCTTGGCTGGATTTTTTAAATTTTTTTTTTTTTATTATAGCATTGTTTAAAGGGGAAACTTTATTTTTTATTACACCCAAAGGTAATTTAAACATGTAAAACCACTTTATTTACCTATTAAGCCAAAATAAATTCTCTTGAGTATTCTGTAGTGATTATGGTATAATGTTTTGTTATCATAAAAAAATAAGTGGTTTTAAAAACTTTTAGTAATTATAACAATTTTGAGTAAATTTCTAAATAATTATGAAAAACGGAATACCATATTTTATGATGCACCCCTCACTGGGTATAATGCATTGTCTTTGCTCACCTTTTCAATCTTGCAATATTTTGGGCAAGTTTTCTTCGTATATATAATATTTTTTTAAAAAAAATAATTGAAAAGTCCCCAAAAAAAAAAAAAAAAAAAAATTGCAGTCAATAAAGGCAAGATTTTGGGTTTTTAGTTTGGAAATTGCCACCTATGATTTCATAAATAGGGAGTGATGCTACCTTTTTCTGAAATACCTTGATTACTCTATATTGTATTTAGTTTTCGATCTTGGGAAAATTTACCCCATTTCATCTTGTATTTTTCAGACTTCTCAAATTCTTCAGATAAATTGAAATTATGGGGAAATGGTTGAAAAAAAAACATAGAAATTTAAATTGCAAATTTTTTTTGGTATTTTCTATCATTTTTTCATTCATTTAGGATATACTCTGGCAGTTTTACTTTGTATTTTTTGTTTTTTACGTAACATGAAAGTTTTATTTTACTTCTTTAAAAAGGGTATTACCAATACTTTTATGTATAACTCATTTTACTCACAATTATTTGTGCCAGTATGTTTTGGCATAGAAAATTAATAATTTTTTCTCTGAGATATGGGACCCCCTTATGGGTTTTAGAAAAGGCAATTAGTATGAACGATTTTTTTTAGGTTTTTTTAGAGCAACCCTTTTAAATTTAGTCTTCGTATGCCTCTGAGGTTTCTCTAAAACAAATCAAATAACCATCTCACATTTTTGTCTTTTTGATTTTTTGACTTATTTTTTTTAAACCATGTCCTTACAAATTTTTTTTTAAAAATTTAAAAATTAAAAAAAGAAAAAAAATTTTTTTGTTTTTCCCTTTCCCAAGATGATCATGTTCCCGAGCTCCATGAAACTCCATGAAGGGCAATTTTTGGGCCTTTCCCTCGACCAGTGCTGTTAATGATCTTTTGGGGTACAAAATGAAAATTCAAAGCCCCTTTGATTAGTTCATCTGTCGGGTTTTCAAAATTAGCATCTAAAAATGAATGCTTACTCTATTTAAATTTAAAATTAAATTACTGAAGCAAGCATACAGTTTTGCCTCCTTGTTGCCTAAAGCTCGAGTGGCGAGGGCGGGAAAGGGACCTTTTTTGCATGGCGCTGAAAAATCATGGATTCTAGACTTGGCAAATGGAAAAAACAGCCAGTCAGAGGGAAATAAATTTTAAACAATGATAAAACAGTTCATTTTTACTGGAAAAACTTTTTTTAAAATCTTCAAAGGACTGATCGCGTGGGATTTTTTTGCTTGATTAAATGTTATTATTTGGTTTGGAATTTTTTGCAAAGATCCATAGCAATTTCATGGCCTCAGAGTCATTGTTGCCGAGTTGTGGAATCGCTTCGGTCGGTTTTTTCACAGTTGTTTAGATTTCTGGTCGTGAGGGCGTGTCTGTAATGCTTTTTTTAATTTCTTTATCAGTTATGGTCTAATTATTGGTACGTAAAAGAAAAAAATATATATTCTTTAAATAGCAGCTTTGGTACTAAAAAAAGAAAAGAAAAAAAAAAAAAAAAGACGAAAGATAATTTGATTCCCTTTTTTGTGCCAATTCCGGGGTTATCAAGTAATGACATGCCCGGGTTTTAATAATTTTTAAAGCTATTTTGTCTGGTAATAAGTAAAACAGCAAAACGCATCCCGGTGGGCTCTGTAGCAGCCCCTTTTATTCAAAAGACCTGTATGGATTTTGAAAAAAAATGCCAGACCTGGGGCATGTCGCGGGGTTGGGGTATCTGTTTTTTCCGATTAGTAAAAAAAAAAAAACGATCAGAAAGGGCTGTCTAAGAACTTTTAATTTAAATTTAAGAAATTGAAATTGTATGATATAGTTTTTAAATTTTAAAAATAAAAATAACAACAAAACGAAATTTAAAAAAAAATGCGCCTGGCTTGAAAGTAGACCCACCTGCAACAGAAAAAATTTCAAAAATCCTAGAAGCCCTGATGTAGTCACAAGAGCTTTCCATCTCTCAAGGTCATATTAGTTTCCCATACGAAACAGCCTTCTACAGCATTTTCCTTTTTCGTATTCAAACCTTCCATCTCATTTTATCGTTTTTTTCTCATTAAATTAGTCATTTACCATTTTCCTTTTTCCTTTTTTTTGTCATCATTTTCTTCCTCTTCTTCCTCTTCTCTCATTCTTTCCGCTCTCTGTCTACCCTCGTGTATTTATTGATCCATTTTTCCCTGCCCTCTTTTTATCCCATCATTAGTTTTCCTGTCTCCACCGGATCAACTGAATTTTCTACTCAAACTGACCCGGTTTCCACTCTAAATTTGCTTTTTATAAAATCATTTTTTTTTCTTTATATATATTATATATATATATATAATATATTATATTAAAATAATATTATATATATAAAAAATATTATATAAAAATATATAAATTATATAAAAATTTTAAAATATATAATATATATATATTATATATATAAAATATTGCCACTCCCCAAAGTAAAATTTTATTCTTCTATGTCAGACTAGTAGATTCCGTCAGGATATATTCACATAAGAACTAACTTTAATTGTTGTAATAATTTTTTTTTTTTAATCTTTTTTTGATATTTACCCATGCCAAAAATTCTAATGCTAATTACTTAATTTTGGGAATTTCTGATCGGGGTCTGCAAAGTTAAAAACCGCCCCCAAGATCAGATTGCTCCCTACTTATCATCCAACATAAGAACGGTCGCATTTGTCCAGGGATCCCCAATTACCCCGAATGTTTGTTCACTACGAGCGGGTGGGTCCTATGCACGTGACCTTCATGGAGAAACATCGTCCTCGATAAGACCAAAAAGGGGGCCCCTAACCTGGGTGAACTACCCCTCGAAGGGTTTTAAAAAAAAAAAATCGATTGCAAAACTGGAAAAAGAAATTACTGAACTTCGGAAAAACAACCCCCATTTCATTAATTAGCATGCGTCCCCAACCTTGCTGGTACTCCTATTTTAAAAAGAAAAAAAAAATGACAAAATTCTTTCCAATATCTATGCCCATATTTGTTAATCATAATGTACGGGACGTTGTTTGGACTAAAAAAAACTAAAATGCGAGGGGCAAAACTAAACAATAATTGGTAAAATATCCTGAATTTCGTTGACAACCCCCTTGCCCGCCGTACGATCATTCTCATTTTTATTTATTTCAACCCCTTTTTTATTATTTTTAATCTGCTTTTTCTTTATAGTTGTGTTGGGGATTCTATAATTGTCTTTGGTTTTTTTTTTTTCCCCTTGGGTGTAAAAAAATTCTGAAGTGAGCCCGGTCTTACAAAAATTACTGGTAAAATGACTATTGTAATGAATTACTTATTTTTTGGGAAAAATTTTCCATTAGATTATACTTTCCATTTGACAACCAAGTAATAAGCTTCCCAGTAATCATACCTAATTTTTATTTTTGGGATCACTTATTTTCTCTCTAGCTTGGACGAAAATAACACAGCATCGCCTGGGCAGGGAATTTTTTTCTAACTTCCCTTTACGCAGGGAAATATCCCGCGCTGTGAGGGTTCCTGGGTGAATAGATAGTGACCGCCCCATGTGATACAGTTAATTATGTATTTATGAAATTTACATCAAGTTAGAATTGATGTTGAATTTTCAAGAATGCTTTTAAAAAGGATTTTTTTTTTCTAAAGCTCACTTAAATTTTAAAGCATATGATGACCTCATTTTCCTTTTCAAAAGTCACAAGCACGTTAAAGGAAGGCCCACATCTATTCTGTCCCCGGTCCCCGATGGTCGCCCAAGTTTGGGCACTATAAGAGGGATTGGTCCCAAAATACTTCATGTTCCTCGGAGAGAACTATTGTCTTGTTCAGTGTCCAGCATTAAACAAGGGGGCTTTCCTCAGGATGCTTTTACGACTACTTTTCAATTGTTTTTGGTCTTTACTCGTGGCCTGTTGAGGATGGTTTCTAGTGGTATTTATCCACTAATTTCTTTTCAAAATTTTTGCTTTTATAATCCTTTTGGCTTCTGGCCTCACTTTTTCCAAAAAAGGCGAGAAAACTTTCCCGGGGATTCCCCTGCTTTTTCGTATCGGAGAGGTTGGTTTTTTTTTGTTAGTCAAATGAAAGTTTTTCTGAATTATCTACAAAAAATTTAATGGAATCGTTGTTCCCTTTCAAAAAAAAAGACATTTAAAAATTTTTTAAAAAGACAATTAAAAATGTATTTTAAATTTTAAAATTTTTTTTTTATCAATTTATATATATTATTATATATTAATAATATTTTAAAATTCTAAGTAAAGATTTTTCTAGTATTTTATTATAGTTTTTTTTTTCCGGAAACTTTCACTCCCGGCAGGAGAAATACTGACAAACGTTTCGCGCTGGGAGGGATTTTCATCTCAAAATCCCTTTACAGCTAGGGGAACTCCACTCTGTAAAGGGATCCCGGACAGAGTTAATGTGCAGGGCCCCTTTAATGTCCTTTCGGACATTTTCCCGGGGCTGTCGCGAAAGCCACGTACCAATGGGACGCTTTTGGTAAGCAGGAAAAATACCCGCGTTGGTTTTTTCAATGCTTGTGGAGCCGTTCAGACTTCGGGAACACTTGAGCATTTTACGTCTCATTTAAACCCCCCGCCCTTTTTTCCTGAGAACAGCCTAAATACGTTACTAGAGGCCCATCTGTTTTATTGGCTTTTTTTTTTCACCAGGAAAAAGGGGGTTGTATTTTACAAAGGAAAAAGAAAATTTTTTTAGATCTTCTGTATTAGATCAAAGAAATAAACTATGAACACTGAGATTATCTTCGTTGCTGATAGTCATTGGAAATACCTGGAAACTTTTCCTTTCAAACACACGGTGAATCAATTGATTTCTACGATTTTGTATATTGCCAATAACGTGTGCTTGTATAAATTTTGAACATGTAATATGGCTTTGATAGCAATGAATATTATAGAATTTAATAGAATTTTGGAAAGTGAATGAAATTTAAAAAGCATGCTCCTATAAAGTTGATAAAATAACAAAAAACAAGTTATACGTACCCAATAAGTAAAATGATTATGTAGATCTTAATATAATGTTTCGTATTATTCTGTTAACCATACAAAAACGCATTCTGTAAACAAAACATGAATCTGTTTAGGATCCTTGCTCGTATCTCATTCGTCATAGAACACTTTTGGAAGCCTGGATATGTCCAAGGCTAAAGCATAAATAATATAATGAAATGAATGACTGTAGCTGTCTGTGCATGACATATCGAAATTTGTTAATGAAAAGCGTAGGCGAAGGAACGAAAGATAAACCAGAGCCTCGTTCTTTGCTATGGCCCTAGTGATTTGAAAGCATTTTAATATTAAGGCTTATACTCTACATTGTTATCTATGACAGTCGTGTATATTTCAATATTAATATTTTGTTGCAAGAGCAACTGTGAACAAGTTCTCATGCTTTCCCATATTACCCAACTGTGAGATATATTTCTTTGGGTCACATAACAGTCACAGACGTAGAATTTTATATATCACATTACATATCTTCATAACATATGGAAATTGAAAAGAAAACACACACAACACAACACACACACAACACACACACCACACACACACACACACACACACACACACACACACACACACACACACACACACACACACACACACACACACACACACACACACACACACACACACACACACACACACACACACACACACACACACACACACACACACACCGCGCGCGCACACACACACACACACACACATACACACCACACCCCACCCCACCCCACCCCACCACACACACACCACACACACACATTTAGTCTAGCACTTAGTGCAATAATATTCTCATTAACATCACCGTCATTACTGAATAAGCATTATATAATAAATGATTCCGCCCATAAATTGGGACGGCCACAGGAAAGTTTGATATGATAATTTCCGTAATGAAACTGCGGTCTAGGACTCTGATAAGCAGTAATTAGTTTAGACTGTTTCAGCAATTCCGCAAGTAAGTGCGGA
>NW_023642347.1:0-9908 GCF_015228065.2 Penaeus monodon | reverse complement strand
AGGGGGAAAAGAGAAAAAAGGGGAGGGAAGAAAAGGGGTTTTGGAGAAGAAAGGGGGAGAGAGGAGGGGGGGAAGGGGGGGGGGAGGAGAAAGGAAAAAGGGGAAAAGGGAGAGGAGGAGAGAGAGAGAGGGGGGGGAGAGAAAAAGAAAAAGGGAAAAAAGGGAGAGAGAGAGAAAAAGGGAGAGAGAAATAAAGAGAAAAAAGGGAGAGAGAGAGAGAGAGAAAGGGAGAAAAGATAAAAAAAGGGGTAAACCTGTAGAGGAGAGTGAAAAATCACGGCGATTAGCAAAAACGTTTTCCCCGGGGCGAAAACGGGGGTGAAGACCCCGGGGACGGAAGCCATTTCTCCTTAAAGACCTCGACGCTTACCCAACAAGCCTCCCAAAAAGGGAAGAAACTCTCCCCCTTCCCTGTCCCTTCCCTCCCCCCCTCCCTTCCCTCTTCCATCCCTTTCCCCCCCTCCCCATTCCCTTTTCCATCACCTTTTCGACGTTTTTCCCTTCCCTACCACTGAAAAAAGGGGAAGGTGAGGGGGGGGGGGGGGGGGAGGGTGAAAAAGTAAAAAAAAGGGGAAATATCCGCCAACCACACACACATACACACACACACACACACACACACACTCAAAAAACACGTCGCGAAAAGACCTTTCCTAATACGGGGAAAAACAAAAAAACCCTTTCTAAAAAAATAAAAGGGGAGTTGAGGATGAGGAGATGACAGATGATAAGAAGAGAAAAAAAAAAATGATAATTTTGATAAAAAAGAAGAAGATGGAAAGTAATGATAAGTAGAAAAACAAAAAGAAAAAAAACATTCATCAAAATCCCCCCCCCTCCCCCCCCCAGCAAGCCCCCCCCCTCAAAAAAACCAGGGTGTGAAGCCTCAGAGGGGAAAAAAAAACGGCAAGAGACGCCGGGGGGAGACGGCTGAAACGGGTCGTGGCCCCTGTTACGGGCTGAGGGCGAGCGTCGGTGGAGTAACGCGGCCGGGGGGAGGGTCACGGATGCGATGATGATGTGATGAGGCGAGGTTTTTTGGGGCGGCTGTGGTGGGGGTATTGCTGTGATATTGAAAAAAGGGTCAGGTTGTAATCTGCTGAGATAGTGTGATAATAAGATCATATTTAAGATATTGTAAATGATAATAAAAGGGGGGGTATTAATTTAATGACAATACTAATGTATAATATAATGAAAGTAACAAAATATATACTACTACGCTACTATACTACTATACTGCTACGCAATATACTACTATACTATATAATGAAGTAATTTATAAGCAAAATAATAAGGATAAGGATAATGTTAATAATAATAATTTATAGAAGAATAACAAAAAATAATATTTGCCCCAAATGGTAGCAAAACAACGTCAAAAATTTTGATAATAATGAAATGTAATAGTATAACAAAAATAATCATATAATAAAAAAAGAACAACAACAAGGGCAATAATAAAAAACGATACTATAATAAAGATAATGTAGCAACCAATTATAACACCTAGTGATAAAAAAATAATAATGACAAGAAGATGATGAAAAGATAAAATAATGGAACAAAAACAAAAAACACCCCAAAACAAAAACAAAGTAAAAATAAATAATAATAAAAATAAAAAATGATAAAAATGATAATAAAAATGAAATAATAATATATAAAATGATAATAATAAAAAAAATAAAAAATAAGTAAAGATATACTACACATACTAAAAGTATAGTAGAATTAAAAAAAAAAATAACAAAACAAAAAAACAACAAAATAAAAATAACAAAACCAAAAACCAAAAAAAAAATAAAAAAAAAAAAAAAAAAAAAAAAAATTTTATAATAATAAAAAATAATTTAAAAATAAAAAAAAAATAAAAATAATAAATAATAAAATAATAATAAAATAATAATAATAATGATGATAACAACAACACAACAGCAAAAATAATGATATAATGATAAATATAATAATATAACAATAATAATAATGATATTAATAATGAAATAATAATAATAATAGCAACAACAACAACAATAATAATAATGATAAAAAAAAATAATAATGTTTAATATTTTAAAACAACAGTAATAATGATAATAATAATGATGTTAATGATGACGATAATAATAATAATAATTAAATAATAATAATAAAAATAACAATAATAAAAACAATAATAAAATAATAGAAATAAAATAATAATAATAATAGAAATAATAATAAAACAATAATAATAATAATAGATATAATATTGATAATGAAATAATAATGATAATAATAGTAATAAAAATAATAAAATAATATTAATAATAATAATAAATAATAAACAACAATAATAAGGATATAATAAGAGTTATTTTTATCATTATTATCTTTAAATCTTTATTATTATTGTTGTTATGATAATAATGAAAATAATAATAGTAAATAATTATAATAATAGTAATAATAATAAATAATAATAAAAATTTAATAATAATAAATTTAATTAATAAATAATGATAATAAAACGAAAATTTAATAATAATAATAATAATATTATAATAATATAAATGATAATGATAATAAAATAATGATAATAATGATAATATAATAAAATTTAATAATAGAAATTAAATAATATAATATAAAATAATAATAAAATATAATATGATAATCAAAATTTTATATTATTATTGTTATTATTAATAAACAATGATGAATATACAATAAATACTATAAATGAAAGTAAATAATGATACAAATGATAAATTATGATTATATAATTATGATGATAAAATAAGACGATAATAATAAAAAATGAAATGGCAGTAACAATATAATAAACCTATGATAATAAAATATATAATATAATAACAACGATGGTTATGGTAAAACTTTTACCAACAATAACGATTTTTGAAAATATTTTAAGAACGCAACAATGAAAGGATTATCATGCCGGAATAAAAGAATGATAATTAAAATGTCAAACAGTAATGTTAATGAAAACTGGGGCCCTTTAAATGAAATAACAATAAATAACCAAATGACGATACGATAAATACGGGTAATTTATAACAACCAAAATAACCGTAATAGAAATGCCGAAGAGGCCAAAAGGAAGGGGTGAAAAGGGTGGCGGGGAGGTATCGGGGGAAGGGGAAGTAATCGACACTCGACGGGGACTAATGACGAAGATTAGGGAGATACGTATTCCGTTGGGGGAGAAATAGGGGGAAGGGGAGGGGGAATAAGGATGGGGAAGGGTGGGGGGGGAAGAGGCTGCGAGGAGGGGATCTCCGGAAAAGGAGGGGGCGAAAAGAGGGGGGGAACCGAGGGGAATTCGGAATGTATGTGGTGAAGGGAGCAGTGGGGGAAGAGAATGTCTTGTGTTAATAGTGGACGGTATCAGATGGATATTTTATGGTTATAACGGTGAAAATTTGGGAATGGCGGTAATGGTGTTAATGTGGGGGAAATTATGAGAGGGGCAACAAAAATGCAGTACAACAAATATAGATCAAAATAATATTGATATCATAATAAGATCATGAAATGATAACAGTATGATAATTTTGATAATAAATAATTAAATTTTGAAAGTATTACTATAATGAAATGATCATAATGATAAGGGAAACGATAACACACAGTATAATAAAAAATAATAATACAATATAAATAATTAATATATAATAATAATACAAATGTAATGATAATAATAATAATAATAATCTAATCATCATAATAATATTATTAAATTACTATTATCATTATTAAATTATTTTTAAATTATTATTATATTATTATTATACTTTTAATTTTGTATATATTACTATTATTATTATTGTTATTATATTATATTAATATAATTATTTTTAAATTATTATTATTATTATATTTTATTATTGTTATTATTCATTATTATTATTATTTTATTTTTATTATATTATTATTATTATTATTTGTTATCATTTATTATCATTATTATTTTATTATTAGTATGATAATAATGATTATAATAATAATATAATAATAAAAATAATAATAATAATGAATAATAAATAATACAAATATCATCATAATAACATTAAAATTTGTTTAAATTTTTAATGATGAATGATGATATTGTGATGATTATTAAAAACAAAAAAACAACAACAGAAAAATAATGATAATAAAAATGATACTAATAACCATGATCATAATGAGCTACTACTACTAATAATAATGATGATATAAGATAAATAATTAATGATTGATTAATAATAACAATGATAACAATGTAAAGCTAATGATAGTAACGATAAAAACACTGGTGAAAATGGTAAATGTTATAATAATTATGGTTATATAAATATGATAAAATAATAAAAAATAACAATAATAATAGTAATAATGATAATAAACAACAACAACAACAACAACAACAACACAACAACACACAACAACAACAACAATAATAATATAATAAAACAGAAATATATAATCATAATGATAATAATAATAAATAATAAAAAGAAGTAAGGGTATAAAAAAATTACAAAAGTAAAATACTAAAAGGATAATTATTACAACAAAAACCCATAAACAATAATAATATAATAATAATAATAATAATAAATAATAAAATAATAATAATAATAATAATAAAAATAATAATAATAATAATAATAATAATAATAATAAAACTAATAATAATGATGATAATAATAAATAAAATAGTAATGATAATAATAAAAATAATAATAAAAATAATAATAAATAATAATAATTTCATTATCTTTATATTTATTATCATGATTATTATTATTATTATAATTTTTTATTATTTTGTATTATTATTATTATATTATTATTTTTTTATTATTATTATTATTATTATCATTATTGTTATTGTCATCATTATTATTATTATTATTATTTTATTATTATTATTATTATTAAATTCATGATGATGTGATAATAATTAATATAATAATTAATGATGATGAAATAATAATATAATAATAATAATAATAATAATAATAAATAATGTAATGATTATTATTATATTATTTATTGTTAATTATTATTATTCTTATTTATTTTATTATTATATTATTATTATTATTATTTTATTATTATCATTTATTCCCTATTATTTTTATTGTAACAAAAAATAATAATAAAACAACAGAAACAACAAAAACAACAACAACAACAAAAAACAAAAAAAATAATATAGTAATAAAAAAGGGGTTTAATCCTGCTACTACTACTACTACTGATAATAATAATAGTAATAATAATTTTAGTAATGATAGTAATAATAGGGGGGCCGCGGTGGCCGAATGGTTAGAGCGTCGGACTCGAGACGTCACACGGCACTGAGTTCGAGGGTTCATCCCGGCCGGAGCGTTGTTTCCCTTGGAAAGGAACTTCACCTCGATTGCCTGCCTAGCCACTGGGGGGCCAAGCCAGCTCAAGTCGGTCCCGGGGTAAATAGGATGGTGGACTCGTTTAAAAAACACTGGGCGGGAGGCAATGGCAAACCCCCCGCGTAAATTGCCAAGAAAATTCATGGAAACCCATGATCGTCAAGGCCGCGGTGGCCGAATGGTTAGAGCGTCGGACTCAACACTGTCACGACGGCAGTCTGAATTCGAGGGTTCGAGTCACCGGCCGGCGCGTTGTTCCCTTGGGCAAGGAACTTCACCTCGACTGCCTACCTAGCCACTTGGGGTCCAATCCAGCCCAATTCAGTGCTGGTCCCAAGCCCGGAAAAATAGAGAGAATGAATACCTAAAAGGTAAACACCGGCACTCTCCGTGGAAGGAACTGGGGACCCTACCACGTACCTCACTCCAAGAGCATCACAACATGAAAAACTCCAATTAAGTATCATGTTGTGACCACGGCCGCTCAAACATGAGCCTATACCGTTGAAGAAGAAGAAGTAGATGTAATAGTGATGATAATAATAATAACCACACACACACACACACACCATCGAACACACCCCACACACCCCACACCATCTAACACCACACACACACACACACACACTCACACACACACACACACCACACAAAACACACACACACACACACACACACACCACACCACACACCCACACACACACACACACACACACATACACTACACACACACAACCGCGCGATGGCATATTCTCTCAATGCCATTTAAAAGCAGGCACTTCCGGAATGATTTCACCCGGTAACCCTTTCTTGGCTTTCCCTTTGCAAATAGACATGATTAATCAGGAGTGTTTGTGATCGTCAACTCCATTAACGTAGAGAGATAATTAGCAGCTGTTATGATCCTTGTGGTTCATGCGGGGAGGGATGAGGGAAGGGGGTGGGGGTGAGGGAAGTATACGGGGGGAGGGGGAGAGGGAGGGGAAGGAGGTGGTGGGTATAAGTAGGGGTGAGTATATAATTGCGAGCATAGAGAGAGAGAGAGAGAGAGAGTGAGTGAGTGAGTGAAATATAGATAGATAGATAGATAAATAGATAGTGAGAGAGAGAGAGAGAAGAGAGAGAGAGAGAGAAGAAAAAATAGAAAGATATAATGGCGAATGAAAAAACAAAAAAAACACACACATCAAGAAAAGTCCGAGGGAATAAAAGCGGGAGGAGAGAGTCAGGAAGGAGGGTACGATTAGAAGACAGAAAGAGGGCAAGGTAATGAGAAAATCCTCGAAAATGCAAACATCTCAGGGGCAGCAGATAACGAGCCAGATAACCACGGTTGCCAGGCGAAATTGGATGTGTTGATTCATTGTCTGCTTTGCAACGTCAGCATCTAATCTCCCACGCTCCCAAGGTCGCGCTGAGCTGTCTTACGTGTAGTGAGAAATGAAACTGATACAGTCTGAATCGAAGACTCTTGTAATTAGGTGTGTTGGCGACAAACCTGCGAAATGTGCACACAGTCACACTTATATAAAGCCAAATATTCTTACATTACTTGTAACAAAAGATATTCTTTCTAGAATATATATAATATATATATATATATATATATAATATATATATATATATATATATATATATTATACATATATATATATATAAAAATAAATATATATTATATATATATATATATATATATATATATATATATAAAATTATTATAATTAAACTTAAATCCACCAAAGAATTTAAAGCAGACATAAAATGATACACAGTGATAGATGAAAAAAGGCAATAGCTTTACGATGATAATAACAATGGTGATAACGATAACAGCATTTTTATGATAAATACAACAGTAATAAATGTACTATTACGTTTACTATTGAATTTGGTTATGCTAGTAATAACAATGATAATTATGAAAATAATAATACTAATGAAGATAATATTGATTATTATCATTATAATGATTCAAATGATAATAATGATGATGATAGTGATAATAATAATAATAATGATAATAATAATAATAATAATAGTAATGTTAATAATAATGATAATAAAAAGAAGAAGAACAAGATAATAATCATAAAATAATGATGATAATAATAATGATAGTAACGTCATGGGTTTTTATGATTTTCTTTGCAAATTTTGAGCGGTGGTTTGCCGTTGCCTTCCACCCCCCGGTGTTTTTATGAAGTTCCTTTCCAAGGGAACAACGCGCCGGACGGTGACTCGAACCCTTGAACTCAGATTGCCGTCGTGACAGTCTTGAGTCCGATGCTCTAACCACTCGGCCACCGCGGCCTCATGATATTATTATTATTATCATTTTATACTAATGATAATGATAATAATGATAATATCAAAAATAATGATGATGATGATGATGTGATGATTGAAGACGATAATAATAATAATAATAATAATAATAATAATAATAAAATAATAGTAATAATAATAATAATAATAATAATCATGATCATGATCATGATCATGACCCTCATCATCATCATCACAATATAAAATAATAATAATAATAATAACGATAATAATAATACCAATAATTAGTATTTATGGTAATAATGGATAATGATGGTAACGATAGTAAGGATAATGATAAAAACAATGTTGATAATAATAATAATGATAGCCAATAATAATAACAGCAATAGTAATAATGATAATGTTAATAATAATGATATATTTATAGTTATGTAAAAAATAATAGTAATAATAATAATAATAATAAAAATAATAATAATAATAATAATAATATAATGATAATAAAATAATAATAATAATTTAAAAAAAAAAATAACAATAATGATAATAGTGAAAATAATGGTAATAATAATAACAACAGTAACAATGATAATAGCAATAGTAATGGTAATATTAAAGAGAACAATAATAACAAGAATAATGATAATAGTCTTGATTTTAATAACAATGAATTAATGATGATATTGATAATAATAAAAATATTCATAACAAAAGGATATTAATGATTTAAAATAATGATAAAATGAAATCAATGATAAAAAAAAATATTATAATAAAAATAATAAGGGTAATGTTATTATGATGTTAATGATAATTATGATAAAAATAATAATAATATAATAATAATAATATAATAATAATAATAAAAAACAATAACAAAACCCAAAAACAAAAAAACAACAACAACAAACAATAATATAATAATAAAAATAATAATAATAAAATAATAATAATAGTAATAATAAAAATGACAATAACAATTATAATTAAAGAATAGTATGATGATAATTATAATATTAATGTAGTGAGGATAAAGGTAATGATGATTTATAACAATTATCATGATATGGTGATATAATTGTAATAAGATAATAACATTATTATTTATCATTATCATTATTTTTATCATTATTAGAATCATTTTCATCTAATAATAATGCTATGATGACAAATTAATAACAAAACCAATAATAATAGTAATGATAATGGTTTAAAAAGTATAATGATAATCATGAGGATGATAATAATACAAATGTAATAATGATAATAATAGTAATAATAATAATGAAATTGAAATAATAAAATAATATGATAATAATAATAATAATAATAATAATAATAAAAAAAATAAAAATAGTAATAATATGATAATATAACAACAACAACAACAAAGAGAGGAATGATAATATGATGAAACAATAATGATGATGGTAATAGAAGCAAAACTGTAGCCAGTAATGATAATGAAAAGCGTAATGATAATATTAGTAGAAACGAAATCAACAATAAACCAATAACAGTATCGGTAATAATACCACTAAAAACAAAAATACACGCCCCCTATTTAAAATACTGACAGTAATATTTGCAATCCTTAGCAATTACTTTCTCCTTGTCACTTTCTTCTAATCGCACATTTCTAAAGTTGTCGTGATTGATAAGATGTTGATTGACCTTTTCGTGGAAGGATCCCGCCTGCTGCGTCCTCCTCCTTAGAAACGCCTCGGGATTATTATGCAGCGGAGAAAGCTCTGGCTGAAATCGGACTTGCATTTAGTTCTTCTCATTTGTTGTATACTCTCTCTCTCTCTCTCTCTCTCTCTCTCCTCTTCCCCTATATATATAATATATATATATGTATGTATATATATATATACATAATATATATTATATTTTATTAATATATATTATATAAAATATATATTATATATATATTTTTTTTTTTTTTTTTTTTTTTTTTTTTTTTTTTTTTTTTTTTTTTTTTTTACGGTAGGTTCATGTCTGAGCCGCCGTGGTCAAAAGTATGATACTTATTGTAGTTTTTATGTTGTGATTTTGGAGTGGTACTGGTAGGGGTTTCCAGTCTTTCCACGGGGAGTGCCGGGGTTACCTTTTGTAATCATTCTCTCTTTTTATCGGGCTTGGACCACCACTTTTTACCTTGGGCCTGGGCCTTATAACCCCACCAGGGTTGCCCTTAAATAGGCCAATCCCCCC
>NW_023642344.1:35000-40077 GCF_015228065.2 Penaeus monodon | reverse complement strand
TGTGGTTGATGCAATTAGTATACTGCAACACGACATATATATGTGGCTGTGTAGTATGCTTGTGAGTGTTTATGTATGTATATATATTTGTATGTATGTATGTATGTATGTATGTATGTATGTATGTATGTATGTATGTATGTGTGTATGTATGTATGTATGTATGTATGTATGTATGTATGTATGTACGTATGTACGTATGTATATATGTATGTATGTATGTGTGTGTGTGTGTGTGTGTGTGTGTGTGTGTGTGTGTGTGTGTTAGACTATATGCATGTATATATGTATATGTGTATGTATATGTGTGTATGTGTGATTACAAGTTTTAGGCAAAAAAATTCAAAACGAATATAATTATTGTAAGTATAGGACTTACCACCATTGCTCATTTCTTTAATTTCACTGATCTGCGGATGCAATAGTTATTCACTCGAAGAAGAGAAAAAAAAAGAAAGAAAAAGAAATAGAAAAGAAAAGGAGAAAGATAAGAATAAGAAAAGAAAAGAAAAAAAAAGAAAAGAAAAGAAAAAGAAAGAATAAGGAAGAAAAGGAAGGAAAAGGAAGGAAAAGGAAGGAAAAGGAAGAAAAGGAAGGAAAAGGAAGAAAAAGGAAGAAACAGAAAGAAACAGAAAGAAAGAAACAGAAAGAAACAGAAGAAACAGAAAACAGAAGAAACAGAAAAAAAGAGAGAAAGAGGAAAGCAGATGAGAAGGAAGAAGAGAGAGAGGGAGAAAGAGGAAAAAGAAAGAGAGAGGAAAACAGAAAACCGCCTTGGTTCGGCCACAATAACCAGCGCGGTTTCCCTTCAAAGTATCCCGAAGCGTAAGGTGGCTCTCAGTGCACTTAGCGATGAGACGAAGCCCTTAGCGAGATCCCCTGAAGCGAGACCAAGTACAGACTGAACGGGTCGAGCTGGAAGATGATGCATATTTTTTGTAAGTGCACTGAAGTTCCTGAGCTTTCGTATGCACTTCCTTCTTTATAACAAGCTGTTTATTCTCTTTATTATTAAGTGTAATTTTGGTATTGTAGTTCGTGACTCGGGGAAATCAGACCAGTTAAGCAGCAAACGAACTGGCCTTCGGTAGGGACCATGAATCTTCTGGCAAAAGTATCAGGGAAGCCGATGTTTGTGCAAAAGGGCCCAAATACGTTCCTTCATGGGTACGTTTTAGCCGAACCATGTGTCCCAGTTAACGGCTTCACGGAGAGACCGGTGTATGACCTGTTGAGGCGGCTTACGATTGGGTTTTCCCGCTTTGTATTTTCGCTGGCACCACGGAACTGGTCTTTCTGGCGCGCGTGGTCACACTAGCGATAGGAACCGTCGTATGTTTGCTGCTACCCCTGCTCTCAGTCAGGGGAACGGGGTGCGTGCCACGGATGTAAGCAACAGGCGAGCAATAGTTGTATATTCGTAAATTTACCAGCGGATGCATTAATTATCCTATATAATGCAGCGGTAGTGAGGAAAACACACAAAGACGGAAACGCGAAAGAATCAAGAAAAAGTGCTATTGTGACAATCCCTTAACTCGCAAAACCGGGGCCGCCAACTCAGGCTACACGGGCGCTTTGCTCGAGAACAATCCAGCCCAAAAGACAACACAAGCCTTGGTGGCGAACGCCCGCGGGAAGACTCCGAATGTCGAACTTGTCGTGGTGGGCGAGGGGGTGGGAGTTTCATAGTGGGCGTGGGGGAGAGAGTGTCGTGGTGGGCGAGGGGGAGAGAGTGTCGAGGTGGGCGAGGGGGAGAGAGTGTCGAGGTGGCGAGGTGGGTAAAGTGTCGAGGTGGGCGAGGGAGAGAGAGTGTCGAGGTGGGCGAGGAAGTCCGGGCGGGTCGGGCCCTGGCTTCTGCAAGCGAAGGTTGGGTACTGCAATGTTCCGTCTTCGGCGTCGACTCCACTGAAGGTTGCAAAATTAACCTCAGATACCAATCATAATTTGATATTCATTGTCTTTTTTCACTTTCCCTTCATCTGGCTTTCCTTCCTTTCAACGTTTCATTGGGGAAAAAAGAGCTTGATGAAATCATTTGCCGATACAAAGAACTGTTTTTGAAATCTGACTCATGAGGCTTCAAATGATTATGAACTTTAATGGTTTCATGTACAGAGAGAGAGGGGTCTATTTCCATTTTTTATTTTCCTGTCCTTTCATATCCACTTCCTTCTTTATAACAATGCTGTTATTCTCTTATTATTAAGTGTAATTATAAATTTCAGTTTACTTTACAATAATCCCATCTTTGTATTCAAAGCATTCTACAGCAAACACTGCATATTTCAAAATAAAAAACGTAATATAAATACAGCATAATCAATTAACTAAACTGATACAATCTAACATCAACATAAATGTGACTTTAAATTATTTAATGAAATTCCGTAGGTAAATGATTTCTCTAGACATCTGGAATACACCCATTCTCTAATCTTCTCAATTAAAAGAAAGAAAAATATATATATTTCTTGTTCTTTTGGGGAGATACTTGCGTAATGGCTTCTGGTAATAAAATCTTCGTTATACATCCTGTTCCAGGTAAGAGCTGATATCTTGCCTTCATGCGTTATAAAGGAGAGGGAGGAATGTGCGTACTCGCTTTGCGCTTCTCTCTCTCTCTCCTCTCTCTCTCTCTCCTCTCTCTTTTCTCTCTCGTTTCTTTCTCCCCTCCTCTCTCCTCATTTTCTCTCTCTCTCTCTCTCTCTCAACATAAATATGCATATAAATACACATATACCCTTTGAAATGCCCTGGCTGAGTGTAAATCAAAGCAAATGGATATAAATATTCCTATGTCTTTGATGATTTCAAAGCGATAATGATTTTTAAAATGCTGATATATAGTTTTGATATTGTAACGCAGTCTGAATATGTGTGCTTGTGGATATACAGAAATAAAGTAAAAATAATAGAGAGAGAGAGAGAGAGAGAGAGAGAGAGAGAGGAAGAGAGAAAGAGAAAGAGAGAGAGAGAGAGAGAGAGAGAGAGAGAGAGAGAGAGAGAAGAGAGAGAGAGGAGAGAGAGAGAGAGAGAGAGCGATTGGTAGATAGCGAGATAGACTGACGGGAAGGAGACGTGAGAGAGAGACGGATGTCAAGAAAATTACCTAGAGCTGCATTTTAAATTTTTTGTATACCATCTAATGGTATTTTTCATGTTAAAACAGTATAACCCGTACACAGTACATATATACACAAAAATAGTAACATAAACACAAACATAGGTACATAAATACATACCTACATATTTTTTTCAAAAGTACACATAAAAGTATATATATAAAAATAATTACTAAATGAAAAGGGGAATAGACGAATAATAAATAAGTAAGCTTTTAGGTAGAGAGGCGGACAGGCAGATAGATGTACAGGGATAGGTTGACAGACAAACGATGGACGGTAGATATACAAATAGATATACAGACAGATGTACAGATAGAAGACAAGGGATAGGAAATTCACAATTAACTGAATAAAATATACCCCAACAAGATATATAGCAGTATGAAGAAACAGAAACAATAAAATTAAATATTATCGTCGAGAATTCCTCATCAGACGAAGTAATAACACTACTATATTTGTGTTTGTTTTCACAGACAGATATTGTTCATGATAATGGAATAGCAAGATAGAAAGATGAAAAGAGATATGTATAGAAAGAGAAAAACTTAAACTCCAATAGATAGAGAAAACCACACCCCGATAGACAGCCCAAAGAGATAAATAAAAAACCACAGATAGACCTTTAAAGAATGATAAATTTCCCTCCCACTTCTCTCTGTGGCACAAGCGAGGGATCCAATGCTAAAGGAACGAGCGGTAAAAAAAACTTTATTCCTTGAGAGTCATAAAGACAAGTACCTTTTTTATAAAGTACAGAAGTATGAGGATTTTTTTTTTTTTTAAATCGTAAAGTTAAAATCGTAAAGAGTGGAAGTATAAAAGTCTACGGAATACAACTTCGGTTTTCTTTATTGTGATTTTGGGTGTTATAAGGGTTTTGGTATGAAGGTAAAAATGATAGAATTGGGGAAAAAGGGTGATTAGTTATTGACATGTTCACAAAGATCATAATAAAAGTAATGTTATGAAAAATTTGATACTATTGATGATGATAGCAGTGATAAATTTTGACAACAATAATATCATTTGATAACATTAAAGATGATGAAAATAATGATGATGATGTTGATAGCAAAGGTAATGATAATAATGATTGTAAAAATAATGGGAATGATAATGATGATTGTAATAATAAGGTAATGATAATGGGTACAATAATTATAATGACAAAAAGCAAATGATGATAATGTGATATGATGAAGATGATATAATAATAATAATATAATAATAATAATATAAAATAATAATGATGATAATGATAATGATAATAATGATAATATTAAAATGATTGAATAAAAACAACAACAACAAACAACAATAACACCACCACCACCACCACCACCACAACAAAAACAACAACAACAATAATAAAAATAATTGTAATATAATGATAGCAAAAAAAAAAAAAAAAGAAAAAAACGATAATAGTATAATAATGATAAAGATAAAAATAATGATAACAGTAAAAAAGATGATAATAGTAATAAGTATAATAGCAAGATAATGATAAAAGTAAAAATGATAATTCATTAATAATGTAATGATAATGAGATGATGATGACGATGATGATGATGATGATAATGATAATAATAATAATAGTAATATATAATATAATGATGATGATGATAATGATAATAATAAAATAATGATGACCCATGATGATGATGATAATAATAAAAATCTATAATAATCCTAATAATAATAATAATAATAATGATAAATGAATAATGATAATAATATGATAATAATAATAATAATAATATAATAATAATAATAATATAATAATAATAATAATAATAATGATGTGATGACAATATTGATAATAAGAATACATATATACTACTACTACTACTGATAATGATAATAATATAAAAATGATATTAAAGATAATAAATGCTGATGATAATTATAATACCAAAAATGATAATAAAGATAATGATAATAA
>NW_023642344.1:27500-30000 GCF_015228065.2 Penaeus monodon | reverse complement strand
GCCGATGGTTTAGAGCATCGGTCTCAGATTGTTCACGACGGCAATCTGAGTTCGAGGATTCGAGTCACCTTCCGCGCGTTGTTCCCTTGGCAAGGAACTTCACCTCGATTGCCTACCTAGCCACTGGGTGGCCAAGCCAGCCCAGTCAGGGCTGGTCCCACGCCCGATAATAAAGAGAATGATTAACCTAAAAAGGTAACACCCGTCACTCTCCGTGGAAAGGAACTGGGGACCCTACCACGTACTCACTCCAAGAGCAAGCACACCAATGAAACTACAATTTAGTATCATGCTGTGACCACGGCGGCTCAGACAGAAAAGGAAAGAAGATATATATATATATTTTATATATATATATATCTATTAGATATATATAATAGTATATATCTATATATATTATATACATACATTATATATATCTATATATTATATTTATCTATATATCCTCTATATACTATATTACATCTCTCATATCTATCTCTCTATATATCTATATACTATATATCTCGATACTATCTCTATATATATATCTATCTGTGGTGTGGGTGGTGTGTGTGTGTGTGTGTGTGTGTGTGTGTGTGTGTGTGTTGTATACATCTATATATCTTATATATCGCTATATGTCATATATATATATATATATATTATATGGTGTGTGTGTTTGTGTGTGTGTGTGGTGTTGTGTGTTTGTGTGTGTTTGTGTGTGTTTGTGTTTGCATACCTCTCCCCACAACATGCACACACATACATAAATACACACACACACACACACACACACAAACACACACACACACCACACACACACACACACACATATCTATATATATATATAATATATTATATATATATATATATATATACTATATATCATATATGTATATAATATATATATATACATATATATTTCTATAATATATATATATTCATCCTATATAATACTCCTATATATTCTCTATATATATATATCTATATATGAGACTAGATCTATGAATATATATCTTATATCTTATATCTATATAAGTATTATATATATGTCATATATATATCTCTACTATCTATATCCTATCTCTATCTATATATATCTCTATATCTATCCTCTATCTCTCTCTCTCTGTCATCTCTCTATCTTCTCTCTCTTCTACTCCTCATCTACTTATCTCTCTCCTCTCTCTATCTCTCTCTCTCTCTACTCTCTCTCTCTCTCTCTCTCTATCTCTTTTCTCTCTACTCTCTCTCTCTCTCTCTCTCTCGCTCTATCTCTCTCGCGCTCTCTCTATCGCTCTCTCTCTCTTTCTCTCTCTACATCTCGCCTTTTATCTCTCTCTCTCTCTCTCTCTATCCTTCTCTTCTCTCTATATCTCTCTCTCTCTCTATCTAATCTCTCTCTCTATATC
This sequence comes from Penaeus monodon, assembly GCF_015228065.2. Lineage (NCBI taxonomy): Eukaryota > Metazoa > Arthropoda > Malacostraca > Decapoda > Penaeidae > Penaeus > Penaeus monodon. The sequence continues at coordinate 28,606 of NW_023642344.1, read as the reverse complement.
TATCTGTTGTTGTGTGTGTGTTTGTGTTTGTGTGTGTGTGTGTGTGTGTGTGTGGTGTGTGTATTTATTAATGTGTGCTGCCATGGTGGTGTGCGTGTCTGCACACACACCCACCCCACCCACACCCCCCCCCACACCCACCCACACCCACACCCCCACCCCCCCCCTCTCTCTCTATCTATATCTCTCCTCTTCTATCTAATCATATATATCTCTATCTGTATCCCCCCCCCACAACCCCAACACCCACACACACACCCCACCCCCACACACACACACCTACATCTCTATATATATATATATATATATTATCTCGCCTCGTCTCTCTCTCTCTCTCATCTCTCTCTCTCTGTTCGACATCTCTCTCTCTCCCTCTCTATCTCTCTCTCTCTCCTCTCTTATCTCATCCTCTCATCTGTCTGTCTCTATCTCATCTCTCTCCTCTATGCTCTCTCCTCTCTCTTCTCTCCTCTCGCTCTCTCTCCTCTATATATCTATTCTCTTCTTTCTTATTCTTCTGAGCCGCCGTGGTCACAGCCGATACTTAATTGTAGTTTTTCCATGTTGTGATCTCTTGGGTGAGTACGTGGGTAGGGTCCCCAGTTCCTTTCACGGAGCGTGCCGGTGTTACCTTTTTTACGGTACTCATTCTCTTTACTTTTATCCTGGCGTGGCCCGCCCTGACTTGGGCTGGCTTGGCCCTTCCAGTGGGCTAGGTAGGCAATCGCGGACGTTTCCTTGCCCAATGAACAACGCGCCGACCGGTGACTCGACTCTCGAACTCCGATGCCTCGTGACATCTTGAGACCGATGCTCTAACCATTCGGCCACCGCGGCCTTGTCGATCAGGCTTCCATTGATATATATATATATATCTACTCATCCTACTACTATCTATCATCTATATATATATGCATATTCTCTATGTGTGTGTGTGTGTGTGTTGTGTGTGTGTTCTATCACAAAACATTTTTTTTCTCTCTCTTATCCTCTACTCTCTCATCTCTCTATATCTATCTGTGTGTGTGTGTTGTGTGTGTGTGTGTGTGTGTGTGTGTGTTGTGTGTGTGTGTGTGTGTGTGTGTGGTTGTGTGAGTTGTGAGTGG
>NW_023642344.1:0-17500 GCF_015228065.2 Penaeus monodon | reverse complement strand
GACAATAAGCGTTATTCCCATTTTTATATACTTTTCTTCGGTACTACAGGTAGGGGTCTTCGCCTTCATTATTCCGCTTCCCTTAGTTAGGTAACGTTTTCTAGGCCCTCTGTCATACACACCCAGACACACGGGCAGACCTAAGACAAAGATAGAGAAGATAACAGAAGAGAGAGCGAGAGAAGAGAGAGAAGTAGAGAGAGAGAGAGAGAGAGAGAGAGAGAGAGAGAGAGAAGGGAAGAGAACAGAGAGACAGAGAGACCAGAGACAGAGAGGAGACACACCAACAACCACACACACACACACAGAGAGAGAGAGAGAGAGAGATAGAGAGAGAGAGAGAGGAGAGAGAGAAGAGAGAAGAGAAGAAAGATAGAGAGACATGTACATTTTAAGCAAAATATGACATATCCATATGTTTAACAAATAAAAAGTCACAGACCATAAACGAAACAGCTAAATAAATTAATTGATTAATAGAAAAACATAAAAGAAATATACAAGGAAAGATTATCAGCAAATGGCGTGATATTTATGTACCAACCAATATACAATCAGAATGTTATATAAACTGAAAGAGATCAACATACAGGAAATCATCGTCCGCGATGTTAATACTGTCTATGAAAATCGGAACAACCTATACAAATAGATTATTTTAATGATAAAATTATTCATGATTCTTCATGTTGCCCACCAATTGTATTTAATCATGCATGCAGGCAGCAGGAGAGCGTGAGAGGATGGCTATGAGTGAGTGGCCACCCTGCTTCCGGCGAACGCGAAGGCGCCACAGCACACACACACACCACCCACACACACACTACCACACACACACACACCACACACACACACACACACACACACATATATATATATGATATATATATAGATTATATATATTATATATATATATATTTATATATATATAGTTACACATTATTTTTTTTTCAAGTGCCTGTCCTACAGGACGTTGTCGCTCATGGATTTCCATGATTTTTCTTGGCAATTTAGAGCGATGGTTTTTGCCGTTGTCTTCCGCCCGGTGTTTTTTTTTAATCGAGTCACCATCTCTGATTTACCCGACTAGCGCTTTACCCTGATAGCGGCCAGGCATGCAATCGGGTGAAGTTCCTTACCCAAGGGAACACTTCCACTTCGTTGCCTACCTAGCCACTGGGTGCCAAGCCAGCCCAAGTCAGTGCTGGTCCAAGCCCGGATAAATAGAGAGAATGATTACCTAAAGGAACACCGGAACTCCTCGCGTGAAAAGAAATGGGGACCCCTACCCACGTACTCACTCCAAGAGCAGCACATACATGACAAAACTACAATTAGTATTATGCTGTGAACCACGGCGGCTCAACCTGAACACTACCGTTTAAAAACACCCACACACACGCACACAACATACGCATGTAAATACAATAAATAGATAAATATATATATATATATATATATATATATATATATATATAGATATAATATATATATTATATATATATATATTATATTATATATAGTAGCTTAGATTAGATATAGATATAGATTATATATGATACACACGCACACACACCAAGGGCTAGGGGAAACAACTCTGACACCAAAAACCCCATTGTCTTTGGCCAGTAAAGACTTGGTTTCAGGCCTTAGAACTATGGCATGGAATAGACTGAGACCTCGCATGGATATTTCCAAATGATTATATACGGCAGTGAAAAAACTAGAACAGAAATGAATGATGACCAAGACATATTGCAATAAGTGAGTAAGATAGCTGGCTGGAAGAAATGTTACCGCAACAGGGGGGTCCTTTCATTTATTTTGGGGGGTATCTTCAGCGAAAAGGGATCGGAGTAATGTTCAGTAAAAATTCTAAAACATCAATCATCGGATACGAGGTCATTTCAGATAAGGTTCTTCAGTCGAATTGAGAGGAAACAATTCATTATGAATACATAATCCAGTTGTGTGCATCTAAGAGGATTATGAGATTAGAAGTAGACAATTTTATGACCAAACAACCAAGCAGTATCTGAAGGTGGTGATTGGGGACCTCAGTGACATGGGCGAGAGATGTTGTTGGCCTAGGGTCAGAGATCAAAGGGGCGAAAGTTATTGATTGGTGCATTGACAAAGGCTATATATCGACAAAATACCTGTTCAACATCGTCCAAGACACCTTTTGGACGTGGAGAGTCAGGTGACAGATCTAGAACATATAGACTTTTATCATATAAATAAAATGTTTAGAAACTCGCTTAGCACAAAGATATAACGAGGGCACGACTGCAACACCGGGGGGGGACCATGCCAATGTGGTGCCAGTTAAACTAAAGAGACTCAAAAAGATATAATACAAAAGGACAACTACAGTCATTCAAGCCTAAAGTAATAAAAGCCCAGTTCAACATAACAATTAAACATAAATACAATAAATTAAGGAAGACCTCTAGAAGAACTTGATGCAGAACACAAGTGGCAATTCTGAAATTACCATAAAAAAAAGGACAACATTATACCTGCGGCACAAAGAAGAGCTAGGACGGCAGGATTGGCAGAAGACGACGACAGAAGGGACGCATGTAGGAAGATACAAAATTAAACAGAAAAAATACACCGAGATGCAGTAGGAAAAATGAAAATGAAGGATAAATGCTGTAACGGAATAGAAACCTGATAAAAAAAAATAAACACTGTCTTATTGAGAAAGTCAAGAAATAACAAACAGACAAGAACAACAGTCATGTAATATCAATAAGGGGAGCAGATGGTGGTTGTAATAGAATTAGAAGTGTTCAGAGCTGGGTATAATTTATAACAAAATCATTTGAGAACCGCAGAATAGAAAAATAACTACACAGCATGAGAAGGGCCCCAATAGTAAGACCAGCAGTAGAAACAGCAATGAAGAAAAGAAAAAAAAGGAAGAGCACGGGAGAGAACGTGATTGCAGTAGAGATGCTTGTAGCCTTAGATGAGTTTAATGCATACGAACATAATTACGGAAATATGAGAAAGGAGAAAATAATACCACATACGCGCAAATCCGTTTTCTTACATCCCCGCAAAGTACCAGGAACACTAGAACGCTAACAGAAATAGTGACAGGAATAAACTAGTCAAGGAAGGGGAAGTCAAGATGTTAACTAAATAGATTTATAGAATGATCTTGAGTAGAACAGAACTATAAATACTACCATAAAAGAGCGATAGTATGGGTTTATGGAGTGATATGAAAGAGTTTAGACTTAGAACGCATATTCGATCATCAGATAAGTATAAGGAGGAAAGGTTATGGCAGTGGTATATCATCAGAAAGTTTTTTTTCTTTTTTATTAATAATTATATAGACGTGACTACAAAAGAGGGGTCGAACCGAGCAGGCATGAAGACGCATTGAAAATGTTATGTAATTAAACACGCGTACGGAATAGATTCGAAATAAAAAAAAGAATCATAGAAAGTAGCCTTAGTTGGAACCGCAGGAAGGCAGCTGTCAGAGTGGCGCATGATATTGAATCAAAAGCAAGAGGATTAGTTTAAAGAAGGGGAGTCAGATATAGGGCAGTGATGTCGCCCGAAGCTTTTTCTATATCATAGAGTGGCTACGATTATGGAGTAGAGTCTTGAGGATTAGAAGGAAAAAAATGGGAGAATGGAATATAAAATATTCGATCTTTCATTAAAACCTGCGTTTACCGAACACACAAAATATCATTATAAGGTTAGGAAAAAGATAACAAATATGTATGGTCAGTTCTGATTATGATGGTTTGGGGAGTCGAGAGACGTATTGTAAGCGATGAAAAAGACTTCAATCATTGAAAGGTGACTCTGGACAGCGGGTCACATACTTATCAGATAGATGCATACTATGATAAGTTTCTAAAGTATAGGATGAGAGTAGAGCTGTTGACGATTCGGATTAGGAAGCTAGTACGCTACGATTAGAATACTTTATGGCAGTAACGTGGAATACTAAGGGAAAAGAGAGAGTAAAAATAAACAAAAGTACATGGAGTGGACTGGTGAGAGCAACAGGTAAGAAGCATGTCACCAACTAGCCATTCCACTGGGCAAGGAAAAGAAATGAGTGACAGGCTGATGTTGCTCGATGTCCCCGTGTTTATGGCGACCTCGGATAAGATAAGATACACCACACACCACACACCACAACCACCACGACACTCACACACACACACGCACTTTCAAAAAAAATACAAAAAAAGAAAAGAGTCCACGTCTACTTCATTCGGCACACCCGCACTACAACTACACACGGGCACATCATCTTACTACATACATCACACTACATCATACTATACACATCACACCACTACAGTCACACGCACTACGAAGTAAAAAAGACACACAGGCACACACTCACATCGACACAGCACACACAGCACACACAAACCCGACACTACTCACACTACATCACGACATATGTAATATGATGAACTTAGGTTATATATATATATGATTAGATCCATATATATATATATGCTATATATATATGTTATATAGGTTATTATATAGTCGTAAACTATGGTGTGGTGTGTGTGTTTGTGTATGTCATATATATAAATGCCTATAAGTTGTCGATATGATTATATTAGGTATAGTATTATGAGTAATCAAGTATAATGAAAGCTAGTAATATATGAATATCTATATATATAGGATATAAATATGCGACATATATATTATATTTAATACGTAAACTACTAATATATAATATTAGTATATATATATACTAGATATATCACTAATATACGTAATATATATCTAACTCTATTATAGAATTCTCATATGTATACCTATATGGTATAATTATTCTTATCATATAATCCTATATCACCTGCTCTACGACAGGTTCTAAACTATTATATAAGTATAGGACGTATATAGCCGAGTATGGTGATTGCTCATATATTATATATACTTATAGTTAGTGACGTCAACTTAAATATAATACGTATATATTAATATAGTAATATATACTTACGTATACTTAATAAATATATATAAGCTACGTAATATACGTGTGTTTTGTGTGTGTGTGTGTTGTTTGGTGTGTGTGTGTGTGTTGTGTGTGTGTGTGTGTGTGTGTGTGTGTGTGTGTGTGTGTGTGCGTGTATGTGTGTTTAGTGTGTGTGTTTGTTCGCTTCAGCCCTGCGTTTTCCTTCGCCGTTTGTTATTTATATTTATATATATACTATATAGCATATATACTATATATGAGTCAATTTATATATTGTATCAATAGTTATTATATATATATATATATTCGTATATGATATGTATGCTTCTCATTCATACTATCATCTATGTATCTATATTATCTAATATATCTTCTCTGATAATCTTGAACTATATATATCTATATATATATTTGTATATACTATTTCCATTGTGTGTGTGTGGTGTGTGTGTGGTGTGTGTGTGTGTGTTTGGTTTGTGTGTTGTGTGTGTGTGTGTGTGTGTGTGTGTGTGTGTGTTGTGTGTATGTTTGTTTGTGTGTATGTGTGTGTATGTTTGTGTGTGTGTGTTGTGTGTGTGTGCGTGTGTGTGTATGTATAACAGGAGATCTAGACTTACGGATTCCTACAATCATTAAATATATATGATTGAATTATATTACCGTATTCTATGTTTATATACCTATATTATGCTATTTTAGCGTATCTTATATATACCCACTGGGTTTGTATATATGCGGGTGAGTTAATCGGTTTTCTGAGAGACGTGTTGTGGATACATGCTGTGGAATCTTCGTCTCTCCCGCGATGTGCTAATGCTGTCTGCTCCAATAAATGTATGAAATCTCTCTGCAGATACACTTTTATACTGATTTTTCTGAACCTGTTGTTTGAACCGGGCGTATAATTTATTATGCTTATTGTTGTGGCTGGTTGTGCGCACTCAGCGTTTCCATATGTTGGCGTCTGTTAACAAGTAGTAGCGCATGCACATGCATCTCACAATCAACTCACAGGCACACACACAGTGTTTAGTATATTGGATATGTTGGTACATATATATCTATATATATAAGTATATATATATATATAGTATATAATATATCTATATATATATTATTATCCTCTATTATATATACGTCTATATAATATAGATATAGGATATAGGATATACGATCATATATTTATTTAAGATATATATATGTATATATATATTTTATTTTATTTATTATATATAATCTTATATATATATATATATATAATATGATTATATATATCATGTATATATATATTATAATAGTAAGTATATAGTAGATGAAATATATTATTAGTAAATTAGATAATATATAGTAATGTGTATAGTGTGTGTGTGTGTGTGTGTGTGTGTGTGTGTGTGTGGTTGTGTGTGTGTGTGTGTGGTGTGTGTGTGATGTGTTTTATGGGTGGGTATATAATAGAGATATAATATATATTATATAGTATATATTAGGCCTAGTGTGTATATACTAATAGTGTATATATAAGATTATATGATACTATATATATATAATTTATATATATTGTATCTATAGAATATATGATGGTATACTATGTAGTACTAGTAGACTCTATAAATTATTAAGTATATATATATATATAATCTATATATATATTATTATTACATATTATATTAGTATTATATACCATGCATTATCATACTAATCTACCATCAACGGGTGACGACGTTGGTCGTTTTGGGGCGATCCGCCGTCACCGTTACAAACGCCTACCATTTCAGCTTCTGTATATTATTACCGCGGGGGGGGGTCTAACGCCTGTTACATCTCTCCGTTTTTTCTTTTCTCATATTTGCCTTTTATGCCTCGCTCGCTTTCTCTTCGCGGCGTTCTATCTGTGCCTGTTTAGTTACGCTCACACTCCTAGACTTATGGTAATTAGTGAGATTCACAGAACGAAATATTTTTCAGCAGTTTACATTTACAACCTATTCATTTGTAGGATTGTCGGTCTCATCTTAAAGTTATATGGATTCTTCTTATATCATATTTAACCTGTGTGTATATTTTATGCCTCATGCATCTTGCTTTTAATCCTAATCTTGCATTTAATTAATTATACTTATAGGCTATTTTAAGCCACGAACAGCTTGAAAATAATTTTCCTAGTAAGGCAGAGGGCTAGATGCATATGAGAAGGTTCGGGGCTAGGCATGGAATATCGAACGGTATAATGATGCCTCTAGTTATTCCGACAAGTAAATTATGCAGAGTTAACAGAATGTCGAAAATAAGGATTTGATTACTGAATACAATATTGAGTAGACTAGTAGAACAGAACAGCATAAACTGATACAGAAAAACATCAAAATCGCACATAGCGGAGGATGACAGTAAATGAAAGGCTTAAATAATCATAGATTATTTAGTACTTTGTAATTACTTGTGGTGTCAGAGGCACTCTTACTTATAAGTACAAGGAGTTGTCTTAGATTGTAAGGGTGACGAGTGGTTGGAGTGCGAAGATCACATGACTAGTTTTAATAGAAGCAGGCCTTGTGATTTAATATTAATGATATCGTATGAAGATATAGTGTGTGTGCTTGTGTTGCAGTATAGGAAGTTTTGTGGGTGGTGGACGCAGGAAAAGTAGACTGAAGTATTCATTCTTTTGGGCGTAGTGTAGCCTAATGGCGTTACAGATTTTGGAGTATTGTTATTTCTTAGTTGTTGAGGCGGAGCAATTTATAAGTACGATAAATGTTTCCTCTTTTATTCTACAATTTCGTTCTTCCGATTTCAAGGCAAGAAGAGCCTGTTGGAGCTGAAATTGATATAAATGGGCCTAGGACGTACATCCTATACATAGGGAATCCGGTTAACAAAAATGCCATATTCATAACAAAACATATGACGGAATTTTCCTGAGAGGTCGTGAGGCTAGTCGAGTATACGCGGACCCTGAAGCTAAGGCTGTACACAGGCCCGAATGCCATCTTATCGCCCTTAGACCTTGGGGAAGATGGGTGACCTCGATTGGCGGCTCGCGCTACCAGAACTTGAGCGTGCGTCGTAGCAGCCTGGGAGGAAGCGGGTGTCCAAGAATTTGTTTGGGTATATGTATTATGAGAATCCGTAATAAACAACCAGTTGTTATTTCCACTCTGATTATCATGGGTGCCAGTACTCAAAAGGCATTTGTATAAAAGTTGCAATTATTTAAGCTTCCAAACTGCACACTTAATTGGCAAATGTGTAGTTGATAGACAAAAAAAAATTTTACGTCCCTAGCGCGTAAACATAGACCATAACTCAAGTAAATGATAGCAAGTAATTAGTCAATATCGCTGTCTCCGGCTTCTGGCGTCGGGTATAATACATCTCATTTAGCAGAATTTTTCTGGGGGGGGTGCGAGGGGCAGCTTCGAAGGTTTCGTAGAGGTTTTAAGAAATGTGCGATGGAAATTGGGTTTTGAAAGGCTATAAAGATGTGTAGAGAGATTATCATCAATGTATATAGGTAGTCTTCCTTTGATCTGAGTATGCTGCTAACATGACAGCAATCATTGTATGTTGTTGCGTTAATAAACTACACGGTCAGGTATCCTTACCTGTATTTTTTTAGAAGTGTATGATCGTGTAGAATGTCCAGAGTAAAAAAATGTAAGAGAATTATTCACGAGTCGGCCTAGAAGAGGGGTTTAAGGACAGAAAAAAAGGGTAGAAAGAGAAAAAAAAAGAAGAGAGGGGAAAAAGGGAAGGGGATAGGTATTGGAAGTTCTGATGTTCCTAGGGTTGCTAAAGGTAGTGGGTGTGAGTCATGATGCCATGGCAAGTGCTCCTGCTAATATTTTCTCTCTGTTGTTGTCCATACTTCGAACTTGCAAGGCTGGGATCGGGTCACACACGATCGAGCATTACACTAACGCAAGTGGTTATTATACATGTCAATATATTGGCACGTGTGGGAGGCCCTTGTCATATGACCTGGAGAGGAACTGAACAAAGGTCAGTGAGGATACTGTGTTTCTGGTGACACCAGTTTGAAGACCGAGAGCACAGGCTACTGCATCGGACGTGCCCCATGACTACTGCGAAGAAGCGTAAGCCAGCCTGATTAGTCTCGAAGCAAACGAGGGCTGGAAAGACTCACCTAGTAACATATGGGACGGCGAGAGCTTTTATCCGCGCGGCCTCGGCTGACGAGTTCGGACAAGAGTCGCGGCTTCGCTCAACCAGTCACTGGCGGTGTCATGTATCCTCACACAGTTCGCTGCGAATAAGACCAATTTAACTAATTCCATCAGTCGTCTAATTCAACACTAAGTATAGAATTGAGAACGCTAAGGATAGTTTAAACTTAAGGGAGAGTTATTAAAAATGATACCAAATATAAATGAGCATGTAAAAGGTTTCATTGTCCTCTTATTAAGAATCACTGTTTACTGATTAACATATGCTCTGTGTATATTAACCTAGCTGCCTGATGATTAAGAAATTGTAATGGGAATGCTGATTGATCAGAACTCACTATCACAGTTAAAGTAAATAAAAATGTGTCCCAAAATTCAATAAATATCATAATTATTTTTTAAGACACATACATGGGATCTTTGATATCATAATTACAGCTGCTTAACACACGACAGATATAGTTATGATAAGTATATATTAATATTATATATTATATATTATATAAGTAATATATATATATATTATTGTCCGAGGCAATATATGATATATATAGTATATTATATAATATGATATCTTAATATATATATATATATATATATTTTTTTTGGGAGGTGGGGGGGTTTTTTTTTTTTTCGGGGAATATACTTTTTTGTAGATAATACTCGTAATTCCGGAGAAAACACATAATTAAGCGCATCCCCTTACCTGGTGAAACGGTCATTTGGGGGCGAAGTAGAGACGCGCGATCTTGGCGTTGTGTTGGCGCGGGCGATTTTCTCCTGGCAGCTTATCGGGTATGAAGAAGCACATCCTGAAGGCTGTCTGCTCGCGATGGGCGGTGAACTCGTGTCACGCGGGCACTAGTCATTGGGAGCTCACCTCTGTCGTAAATAAAGGTGTTTTAAAGACACCGAGACTCCAGGACACGATTGTGGCCGATTGTCTTATGATAGTATTTTTAAGATTCGAGTGAGGGCAGCAGTTGGGGACATGAAATATAACGTTCAGCAATATTGTTTGTATTCCGTTTTTAGAGATAATCTAGATCGGTACTTAAGCTCATCCCCTGAACACGCCGGGCTAAGTATTTTTCATCACTGACTTGATTATTTAGTGGACCGTAAGCAATGATTGCTAGACAAGCCTTAAAAAAAAAAAAAAATGTAAAGTTCATGAGTGTTAAGACGGCACTGTGCGCTACCCGGCTGGACGAATTTACGCTCTAGTAACAACAGAGAAACAACACGTATCGCCTCAATCCTTGTTTACTAAAAAGATGTTATTAGAAATATCGCTGATTTACTGCATAGCTTAATCGTGACTAGAAAGCTATGCTCCGCGATCATTGCGGCATGTTTTCAATCAATACTCAGGATGCTTTTGCCTGATTGGGCGTAGAAGTTGATGAAATCATTATATGTATTGTGCATTAAACGATCTCATGGATTCAAAAGCAGGGCAACCGCTCACCTGCCGGTTCTCGCCTCGATGTAGGAAGCATTAACGCCATGAAAGCCGCTCCTGTTCTGGACCATCGGTTCATCTTCGGATTTCTCCTCCGAACAACCACATCTTCTTGCGGGGTAGTCGCTCCTCTAAGCCCTGAGGAAGGAGAATTTTTACTATGCGAAACATAACTTTTAAAAAAGAGTAAAGTTATGTAATCATGGCGCTACTATCATCTGTTCCTTTCCATCCAGTTTTTAAGAACAGAATCACGAGGAGGTAGCTCACGTGTGCTTCGCTATCGACTCTGGTTACGGTAGACTTGCTCCTGGCTAGAGTTGGACGCCGCCTGACCTGGCTGGCATATGCTGTCTATCTGGATAAACAAATCGCGATGATGCACAAAGTGGATAACTATATCATTTATCATATCTTCGATAATGGCCTAGGCTACATGTATTTGCGTGTATGCGATAAATAAGAGTCACGTTAAGGAATATCCCGTACCCTAGTTGGCTTATTCGTAGGTCAGGAGGCGCAGCAGAGGAAAGCGAAAGCTAACACACTAGTCTAGCGGCATCTGTATGCAAATATAGAGAGATGTGTATTCACTTGTTTTTCTGAGTCGGCATGAGTCGGTGCAGGGCGAGCTCCCCCACAGGCATAGCCTCGGTCTATCTGACTTGATTCCTTAATTAGCTTGTTTAACAGCAATGGCATAAAGCATGATGTTGTCATTTAGATTTGGCAAACATGGGTATTACCTACTGCGGTATGTATAACACTATATGTGTCGTATTTTATTATAATAGTATATTATAGCTATCGTTATATAAAAATATAGAATGACACATGATGACTGCTTATATTGAGCTGTCGAAATATCAATTACTGATCCTTAATGTACATGCTTGCCGTTTGGCAATATACAATTCTAGTTAAGACGATGTGCAAACGTTACTGAAAAAAAAAAAAAAAACTGGCTAAATTCTGTTATCCGAGTTTCAACTTTGAATCGCTTACATTAACCGGTAATAGAATCTCAGTAGATATACTCACTGCAGTAACTTAAAAACTCAATCGAAAAAGCACCGGCGACTATTTCGCCTCCGTTGTCTGATTTTCGTATACTGGGCAGGTCGGCATTAACGTACAATCTGGCGCTCAATAGCGTTGCGCTAAAAAAAAAAAAAAGACCGCACGCGAGAGCTAAAAATGACATTCGTGAACGCGACATGCGCTGAGTGCAAGATGACAACTGCTAAAGAAAATGGTATGATATCTAGCTTACAATCGCTCAACCGATCGAGCATATTCGCCACAGCACGTTACACTTCAATTCAAAAGATTTCTGAGTGTCAGAACCTTCACTGGCTTTAAGTGTGTTTATTGACGTTTGGCGGTTCCTGGAGGTCGTCGAAAAGTTGCGAGACGGTCCTCGCGGAGCTCTGTTGTATCCGCTAAACTGTTTACGCAACAACTCTCGGATCCATGGGAAGCATCGGGTAATGCTAAGCAAAGCTTACGGTCTTGCTAATGCGCTTATTGTTGCGGGAGAACTGCCTCACTCAGAGGCGCGCCTCTGTGCATGTGTATTTATAGCCACCTACATAATGCTCACATAAGTTGCATTACATGCTAATGTGATGCACATCATACATAAATAGCAAGCATACTATACATAACATAGCATTATAATATAATATAATATTAAACTATTATATACTATACAGTACATACATTAGCTATATCATACAAGCGATATCATCATAGCATGACGATAGCAGTACATTACGATACATACATAAATACTACATGGCATACATACATAGTCATTCATAGCATCTCATACATACTATACATACATATCATACATCCCCCCAAACCGCCCCCCCCCCCTCCGACTATCTCAACATACATACATGCTACATATATATCATGCATACATACATACATACATACATTACATACATACGTATACATACATATCGATATCGATACTACATATAGATCACACATACATACATACATACATAAATACTTATATATCATACATAGAAACATCATACAGCATACATACATACATACATTCATACATACATAGCATACGACCACTACGACCACACACAGCACACAGCATTATATCTTTCTGTCTATCTGATCTTATCTATCTATCTTCTTATCTATCTATTCTCTCTCCATATCTCTCTCTATATATCTCTATAATGTGTGTGTGTGTGTGTGTGATGCGTGTGTGTGATGTGTGTGGTGTGTGTGTACATATTTATACTATATATAGTGGCACGACACACACATCCACACGACCATCTACACACACACACACCATAATAATCACATCATCACACTCACACATATATATATATATAGTATTATATACTATATATATATATAATAATATATATATGCATAAATATATAATGACATTGATTATATCATACATTCTTCCTCGTTTATAGAGCGGTTAGGTCATGGTCCTGAGCCGCCGTTGTCACGCATGATACTTAATTGTAGTTTTCATGTTGGATGCTCTTGGGTGAGTAGGGAGGGGGGGTTGGAGTTTTTTTGGTAGGTACGCGGGCCTTGAGTTCGCTTTCCAACAGGGAGTAGTATAATTATATATTATAATTATATATATATATTATATATATATATTATACTATATATATATGTATTATATATATAGTACTATGATATATAGTAAATAATATATACTTTATTATTATTATTACTTGAGCACAATATGTATCATAATGTATATAGTTTGTATATATATATGATATAGATATATAATATATATATTATATATATATATGATATTATACTGATATAATATAGTATATATATATATATATATTAATGGTATGTTATGCAACTATGAATATATTACTTTATGCTTATATGTATAATATTTATTTTACAGATATATATGTAATATATATATATATACAGACAATATATATATTTATACATACTATTTATATACTTAGATATCGATAGTATATAATTTATATATTAAATATATTATATTATATATATGTTAGGTATGGGCTATGGAAGCATATATTTAGTTGCTATAGATAATATTATCCTAGTTCTATATAATATAATATATATCTATAATAATATATAAGGTATATAGTATATTAGTAATAGTATAATAAATATTATATGTCTGTGTGTCGTGTGTATATATGTATATTTATATTTCTGCATATATACACAGCCACGACACCAGCACACACCCACATCATCACACACATGCACGACATACAAAACTCCAAAAAACACACACACACACAGCACACCTACACATAAGGCATGCATATATATATATATATATTATAGTATATATACTATATATATATTATATATTAGATGGTATATATGTATATTATTATATGATAGTATATATATATAGATCTATCATATATATATACATATGGGCTTAATATGATAGTATCAAATATACTATATTATATATACTATATATGATTATATAATATATTATATATATATAAGTAACTTATATAACATATATCATATAATATAATAGTATATAATATATATTACTATAATATAAATATATTATATCGTTATATCTAATATATGTATAGGTGTGATCGTATAGTATATATATATATATTATCACATATATGTGTAAGACTATATATAGTATAGATATATAGTAATTATATACTATATTATATATTATATGAGTATATATGTATATATTATAAGATATAATATATACACATATATGATGAATATATTCTATAGGTGACGTATAATTATAATATAAATATTATATATATATATATCTATAAATAATAATATTTCATGTTATAATGCATATAGTATATAGTATTTATGTACAGGCACACCAGCTCCACACACTAGCCACACACAAGGCGACTTACACTACACACAGTCACTACATATCACCCATCACATACCCCACACACACACACACACACACACATAACATCATACACACTGACGACACCCACACACACACACACCCTACACACACATATATATATAACCTATAGCTATATATATATTATATGATTCTTATATATATTATAATAAATATATATATATATACATTATATATATTCAGCTATATATTGTGTGTGTAGTTGGAGAGAAGCAGGAATTGTGTAGAGGACTCAGAGTAAAGAAGAGATGAGAGCTTAAATAAAGATACATCGTGACCTTATATATTTAGTACATATATATATATATAGTGATATGACTATTGATATATATTAACTAATATATATGATATAATAATATAGTAATGGGATGATAATAATATACATACATCATAAGCATACACATACACTACGACAGCACGATACGGACTAAGCAGCTAGCTGAAACACTGACTACCCACACTTACACATACACACAACACGACAGCACAACAAACACACACACACTACAGCGAGCAAGCACGACGTCTAGCTACATACACCATACTCACACATACTACACACACATCACACACACTACACACACATGACTACAGCTACCCACAGATACACACACACATCTACACACAGCACACACACACTACACAGCCTACATCACTTACTACACACACAGCATATACTTTCTATATGTATATATATTATTCGTTAAATGGGCCGTTATGCGTAATATAATTATATATATATATTATCATTATAATAGAACGTCACCTCAAGATTAAATGTAGCGACGAGGCAGGTTAGTACACTGCAACAAGACCTTTCATTAGTATATTTGGTCATCAGCTAGCTCCTGCCGCGGTCGTATTCGGACAAAGGGTGGCCTAGAGTCAGAGTCAACACCCCCAACACCACCACACACACACACCCCCACACACACACACACACACAACACACCCCACACAAAAAAATTATATATATATATAATATATATATATTAATATATAAATTAATAAATAACACATATTTTTTTCAAGTGCCTGTCTACAGACGTTGTCGTCATGGTTTCCATGATTTTTTTTGGCAATTAGAGCGAGGTTTTGCCGTTGTCTTCCGCCCGGTGTTTTTTACGAGTCACCTCTCTATTTACCCGACTGGGGGCTTTACCCGGATAGCGCCAGGCAGCAATCGGGTGAAGTTCCTACCCAAGGGAACACTTCACTTCGATTGCCTCCCTAGCCACTGGGTGCCAAGCCAGCCCAAGTCAGTGCTGGTCCAAGCCCGGATAAATAGAGAGAATGATACCTAAAAGGTAACACCGGAACTCTCCGTGGAAAAGAAATGGGGACCCTACCACGTACTCACTCCAAGAGCATCACAACATGAAAAACTACAATTAAGTATTATGCTGTGACCACGGCGGCTCAAACATGAACCTACCGTTAAAAACATACTCACACACACACGCACACACATACGCATGTAAATAAATAAATAGATAAATATATATAATATATTTTATATATATATATATATATATATATATAATATATATATTATATATATATATATTATATTATATATATAGATATAGATATAGATATAGATATAAAATATATAGATACACACGCACTCACACACAAGGTAGGGGAAACAACTCTAAACCAAAAACCCCCATTGTCTTTGGCCAGGAAAAGACTTGGTTCAGCTTAGAACTATGGCATGGAATAGACTGGAGACCTCGCCATGGATAATTTCCAAGAATGATTATATACCAGGCAGTGAAAAAACATAGAACAGAAATGAGAATGATGAACCAAGACATATTGGCAATAAGTGAAGTAAGATAGCTAGCTGTAAGAAATGGGAACGCCAACAGAAGGGGGGTCTTTCATTTATTTGGGGGGATCTTCAGCGAAAAAGGGATCGGAGTAATGTTCAGTAAAAATTCTAAAACATCAATCATCGGATACTAGGTCATTTCAGATAAGGTTATTCAGTCGAATTGAGAGGGAAACCATTCATTATGAACATAATCCAGGTGTGTGCATCTAAAGAGGAGTATGAAGATGAAGAAGTAGACAAATTTTATGACCAAATCAACCAAGCAGTATCATGAAGTTGGTGATTGGGGACCTCAGTGACAAGGTGGGCGAGGAGATATTGTTGGCCTAGGGTCAGAGATGAAAGGGGCGAAAAGTTTATTGATTGGTGCATTGACAAAGGCTAGATTTTCACAAATACCTAGTTCAAACATCGTCCAAGACACCTTTGGACGTGGAAGAGTCAGGTGACAGATCTAGAACCAATAGACTTTTAACTATAAATAAAAGTTTAGAAACTCGGCCCTTTGCAACAAAGATATAACGAGGGGCCGACTGCAACACCGACCATGCCCAAGTGGTGGCCCGGAAAACTAAAGAGACTCAAAAAGATATATACAAAAGGAAAACTACAGTCATTCAAGCCTAAAGTAATAAAGCCCCAGTCAACATAACAATTAAAAATAAATACAATAAATTAAAGGAAGAGCCTCTAGAAGAACTTGATGCAGAAAACAAGTGGCAGATTCTAGAAATTACCATAAAAAAAGGGAACAACATTATACCTGCGGCACAAAGAAGAGCTAGGAAGGCATGGATGGCAGAAGACGACGACAGAAGGGACGAAATGTAGAAAGATACAAAGAATTAAACAGAAAAATACACCGAGAATGCAGTAGGGAAAAATGAAAAAAGAAGGGATAAATGCTGTAACGAAATAGAAAACCTGATAAAAAAAAATAAACAAAATGCTGTATGAGAAAGTCAAGGAAATAACAAACAGAAAGAAAACAAACAGTCATGTATAGCAATAAAGGGAGCAGATGGGTGGGGGGTAATAGAATTGAAGTGTTAAAAGCTGGGTAAAAAAATTTAAAACAAAA
>NW_023642343.1:7500-9910 GCF_015228065.2 Penaeus monodon | reverse complement strand
TGTTTGTGTGTGTGTGGTGTGTTGTGTTTTTGTTGTGTGTGTGTGTGTGGTGTGGTGTGTGTTTTTGGTGGGGTTTTGTGTCGTGTTTCTGTGTGTGTGTCTGCTGTGTGGGTGTGTGTGTTGTGGGGTTGTGTGTGTGTTGTGTGTGTGTGTGTTTTGTGTGTGGTGGTGTGTGGGGTATAATTGTGTGTGTGTGTGGTGTGGTGTGTGTGTATGTTTATATATGTATTTCCAGTTATAAATGCATATATTCACAACACCCCACCACACACATACCCACACACACACACCATACACACAGAAAAACACACACCAACCACACAACACACACAATACACACAATCACACACACACAACAAACCACACACACACAACACCACAACACACACCCACACAACCACACACTAATATATATATATATATAAACACAAAAATTATATATAATTAAAATATAAAATATTTATATAAATAATATATATAAATAATTTAAACTAAAATTTTAAAAATTTAAAAATTAAAATATATATATATTAATAATTTTATAATAAAAATAATAATATCCCAGATACACTGTACAAAATAATGGGGTTTTTGGTGGGGGGACACACACCAACACCCCCACCACACACACCACACACACACACACCCCAAACACACACACACCCCACACACACAAAAACCACCCACACACACACAAAAAAACCCACACACAAACAACACAAACAAAACACACCCCACACCACACACAATGAAAATATATAGGTTTATAATATATTATTTTTTTATATATTTTTATATAAATATATTTTTATATAATAAAATTTATGATATATTATTTTAATATAATAAAATATATATTAATAATATGTATATATTATATATATATTTATATATATATATTATTATATATAATATAATTTATATATGTATATATTTTTATTATACATATATATACTACACACAATACGTAAAATGCACAAAAAAACCAACAAAACACGTGTATTATATTATATTATATATATATATATATATATTATATAATATATATAATATTTTATATAAAAATTTATATATATATATATATTTTTTAACGTTTTATATATTAAATATATATATATATATATATATATATATATATATTATATTATATTATATATTTTTCCATATATATAATATGTTACAGCTACACCCAACCCACAAAAAAAACAAAACACACACCCACAAAAATTTTTAATATTATTTTATATTTTTAATTATATTAATTTTATATATTATATTATATAATTATATTATTTTTAATAAAACACCAACCACACACACACACAACACAAAAACCCACCAAAACAACACACACAAAAACCCAATACAGACCCCACACAACTTTGTACGTATATATAGTGTTTGCGTGGGGACACAACCCCACACACACATACACACACTGTTACAGTATATTTTTTTTGGGGAGTGTTTTTAGGGAAACCACACACCAACATACACACACCCACACACCAAAACCCCTTTGTGAATATTATGAGGTTTGTGTGGGAACCAAACCAACACTTACAAAAACAGTATATATGCTTAATATATGTATTATTATATATATATATATTATATATATTATATATAAAATATATTAATATATATTATATTAATATTTATATCCCCACACCACCACATGCATAATTTATGTGATAACCCTTTTTTAATTATATATATTTTTTATATTATATATAGATAGATAGATAGATAGATAGATAGATAGATAGATAGATAGATAGAAGATAGATTAGATATAGATAGATGATAGTAGAAGAAGTTTTTTTTTTTTTTTTTTTTTTTTTTTAAAGGTAGGTTCAGTTTGAGCCCCCCCCGTGGTCACAGCAGAATTTAATTGTATTTTTCATTTGTGTTTGCTCTTGGAGGAGTACGTGGTAGGGTCCAGTTCCTTTGCACGGGAATGTCGGTTTTACTTTTTGGGAAATCTTTCTCTTTTTCATGGGTTTGGGACCAGCACTGATTGGGGGGGTTGGCCACCCGGGGGCTAGGTAGGAATCGAAGGAAGGTTCCTTTCCCAAGGGGGAAAAAACGCGCCGGGGCCCGGGGACCGAACCCTCGAACTTTAGATTGCCGCGGCCAGCTTGAGCGAGCTCTAACCACTCGGCCACCGCGGCCTTATATATATATATATATAATATATATATATTTTTATATATATATTATATATATATATTTTTATATATATTTTTAATATATTATATATTATTATATAATATATAATATTTATATATATATATATATATATATAATATTTATATATTTTTTACCCTATATAACCCATTTTTTTTATCTGCTGTCACATCAGCTAAAAATATTTTCCCTTTTTCGTTAATTCAATATCCGTCTCTTC
>NW_023642342.1:0-9910 GCF_015228065.2 Penaeus monodon | reverse complement strand
CCTTACATTTGTTTTGGCCCTCGCAAGGTTTTAACATGATGGGGTCTCAGAGCGGTGCCATGCAGAGCCTATTTTCGTCTTTTCCCCCGTTAATATCAGGTCGCTTCAGATTTACCTGTATTGCTTCCTACCTATTTTTTATCATCTGCAAGATGGCAGTGTACATCAAATTTGTTCTCGTGTAATGAGGACGAATCTGATGATCATTTTCGTCGCATTCACCTGCCGACAATCTTGATGTGTTTGAAAAACCCCTTACAGCAGGGGAGGGAATGAAGTAGACAAAGGGAAAATTATGGGAAAACAGGCTGAAAAAAGAAAAAGGACAAAAAATGATTAAATTCGGCTAATAAAACTCTAAGGACGCCCCACCACCATTTGAAAGTCTACGGAGATGTGCGCCAAATTCCAAAGCACTCCACAGGAATCAAAACCCATCGTTCGGTAAATTTGTACTATGCGTAGTATATACAGCTAGCCAGGAAAACTCTGCACCCTGGACCACCATGGTATATATAGGGCTTTAGCCCTTATGGCTTTAATTAAATAGGATTTATATATTCCCTAGACAGGGAGCTCTCCCCCTGGACCCCCAGGGTAAACCACATACTTTATATAGTGAACACCAAAATTTTTCTTCACTTCCGTCTATGGTCAGAATTACTTGATTTCTAATCACTTAATACAAGGACTACTTGATAGGTAAACAGTAATGAGTTTTTTGTGTCATATTTTGTTTGATCCTTGCAAAGTAATCAGGAGAGATAGGAAATGCTGGGTAATCTTCTCTCTTCTCTGCCCCTTTTATCTGTATTTTGCACTGTACTCATCGATAATATCCAGGAGACTTCTAATTCTGATAATACTGATTCATCTGATTCCCCCGTCCATAAGCATGACCCCTGTTCAGGCTATACAGACCAAAGTGTGCAAGAACAGAGAATTTTCATCATGGTCTGCCTAAATTAAAACCTTTAAATGTCCACATCGACGGAATTTGCGAAGTTGCAAATCTCCTGTCCCTCATTGTCGTCTGTCAGGGAGATCCTCACATGACCCGTGATGGTATGACATTTGAATGTATTGAATATGACGGGTTCTTTACCAAAAAATCTAAATTTCAGGATAACGTTGGGAAGATATTTTATTCCTGATTGCCGTCTGCCGAGCTATAGTAACGTCAATAGCTCACAAGTTTTTCCCCTCGCTGGTCACTTTTCAAATCATAAGACTTTGAGAAGGGGAATCGATCAGTTTTATTGGCCAGTATGTAAATGAAATGAGATATTTTTGTCGGTCTTGTGATAAATACAGGAATGTCTCTCTTAAACCCATGCCGATTATTACGGAGCCCTTTTTCCGTGTTGCATTAGACATAGTAGGTCCCCTAAATCCCTCCTCTGATGATGGACATAAGTATATTTTAAAACGCTTTAGTCTTCGGGGACAGGCTTCCCTGAAACAGTGCCACCGACAGAATAGACTCCATATATGTTGACGGAAGTTTTTCCTCATTATACTTTCCAGAGTAGGAATCCCTAGGCACTTCACTTCACTTCACAAGTTACTTCACTCCATATCATCCATGTGGATATGGAAGTGTTGAAAGAGCTCTTAGTACTCTGAAAGCATTCTAAGAAAGTTTGTTTTGGATAACTTGGCACCGATATCTTATCCCTACTTATTTTAAAGTGACAGATTTTCGGGCTTTCCTGTATGGTCGTGCTGTGCGAGGTCCTCTGCCCAGTGCTGAGAGATCTATGGGAGGATGGGAGTATCAAGGATGACAAGCAAACTACATTTCAGTATGTCATAGAGCTCAGGGATAAACTAGAGGAATGTGCTAAGATTGCTGTTCATAATGCGACATCAGCTCAACCAGGTATCGCTCTTATTTTGATAATAAATATCGTTCTTTCAGTCTAGGTGACAAAGATATTACCAGACACCTGCTAATAAACTTCTGATGACTGATGAGTGGTCCCCATACGGTGATGGAGAAAAAAAAATAAGATAAACTATTTGATTATGGAAAAGAGGGCAACCCAAGCTTTATCATGAAAATTTTTTCTGAAAAGGTATCATCATGAGCGAATGTATCACAGACCCGGGTAATGGATGAGGCTCAGGTTCTAGAAAGCATTCCGGGGTATCAGCGATGTTGCTCAGTCATGTGTAGATGTAGAAAAAGACATTATATCCCCCTTACAAACCCCGATGGTAGAAGTAGATTCTTTACTATCCATTGACACTTGTTTTGGTGCTGAGTTACTCATAAATAGCACATAAACTATTATCAGTTTTTTTCAGATTGTTTTTTTGGAAACTCCAGGTTGTACTTATCTTATTGAACATGAAAGCTCCCTCAGTACTACCAGCGTTTAAAGATATATCCCATGTCTTTCTACCTGCAATCACCTTTTGAGGAGGAAGTAAAAACTACATAAGCAAGGAATCATTAGATTACGCCTTCTCCCCATTGTTCACCTCCGTGGGAAAGGTACGTAAATCTGATAGTACGTATTTAAATAGCTACCGACTACAGAGACCTTAACTCAGTCACAGTTTTTCATGCTGAACAACAGGTAAGATAGATCTAAAATACGTGTAATGGTGCTGTTTATTTTTCTGAAATAGTATGCTTACTATCAAACCCACTCTCTGAAACTCCTGACAGCATTTCCAACACACCAAAAATTTACCTGAATTTTGTAGATTACCATTTGGATAAGTAAACGGCTTGTGCAACTTCGTGTTAGACAGTTGAGTCTCATTCTAGTAGGATTACCTAACGTAGCCTTTTACTTTGACAATAAAAACATATATGCTAAGGAGTGGATACATCATCTAAAAGCTATCATCTCAGATCTGGAGCGTTTGCGAGAACATAACTTTGACGGTTCGTCCCTCACAGTGTAAGGTTGGGGTTTAAGGAGATTGAATATTTAGGCCCTTGTGATTGACGAGAAGTATCTGAAAGCTTAGTTGATAAAATAGATGCTATGATGCAGTTTTTCCAACCCCAACTACTAAGAAGCCACTTCACTCTTTCCTTTGGAATGATTTCTTTTTATCGCATGGTACGTAGAAATAGGCTAAAGCCTTGGACGAAAAAAGGGTTGACAGGTTTGAAAAATGTTAAATCTACCTTGTGTCAATATCCTGTTCGCAAAATTTAATTGATTTTAACACTCCATTCATTCTTCCAACTGACGCTTCTGATTGGTAGACTTGGTGCTGTCCCTTATTTGGTGTTCAAAGATTAGAACATTACTTAAAAGGGTTTAAAAATTTTATTTTAAAAGTGGATCACAACCGCCAGCATTTTATGACACAGCTAAGTCTTCTAACAACAGATGGTACAGTGAGCATTGTGTTTGCAATCTTTCAGATTCAGATAGGCCTTTTTGCGGGGACTGATAATGTGGTGCTGACCTTTTTTAAAGAAGGAGTAAATGTTTTCTATTTCGGGGAATTTATGCCTACTTTATACTTTTTTGGGGATTGTGTGAATATTTTTTTAATTATCAAAGAGTCTTTTATCTAAAGAAATTTTTGGGGTCAGTATATACTGTACAAACAATTTAAAAGTGGGGTTTTGGAGTTGACCAGGGATACTTATGAGTGGGCTACTTTGAGAGATACTTATTAATTTTGCAAAAATTTTGGATGGACGGGAACGGGGAATATATGTTGGGGAAATTTAAGATATATTTTAAATCAGATCACCACAAATCTAAAACGTGCCAGCCTCCCCGAAAAATTTCATCAATACGTTCTTTTAATTAAATTTTTTTATGTTATCTTCTTTTAAAATAAAATTGTTTTCAAAAATCTTATGACGTTATTAAAATTATTTTGACGACTTAAGTAATTATTGTAACATCTTATCCCACTACTAGTTTTTTTTTATTATTAATTTTTGATATCATCATTATTGTTTTTATCATGAAATGCATCATTCTATACCATCTTATTTAACAGCATTATTATTATTTTTTAAATCTCTATTATCTTTATTGTTACTAAAGTCTTATCATATCCTTGTTATTTTCTTTACATAATTTTTCTCATCATCATTAAAGTTCTTTTAAAATGTTTATTTTTTCTTAACACTGTAGGTTTTTTCTTAAAAACATCATTTTTTTAAAACATTACGAGACTCCTTTATTTTACTAATGTTTTTTTTCGTTTTAAATTATTATCAAAAAACCGTTTTCATTACGAAAATAAAAAAAAAAAGGTACGAATGAAATTTTAATATTTCACAAGTAAGAATTATTTGATGGTTTCGATTATATTTTTCGTCGAATACTTTTATGAGATCTAGAGCTATATAAATAATATATATATATAATTTTAATATATATTATAATATATATAATATATATATATCGGATAGACTGACAAACCACCAAAACAACCTAAATTTTTCCTTTTTCCAATCTTTTTTTATAGTAACGTTTCGAGGCTATCGGCAGATTTTGGGCAATACAAAAAAAAATACCAGAAAAATCCGGTGAAAAAAACCTGTATAAACAGAAGAAATCTACCCACAAACAACCCCGTAGCGCTGTATACCAAAACCTCAAAAAACCCCGGAAAAGCGAATTTGGTAAAAAAGGACGTTTTTTCAGGATAGTGAACGTGGATCTGACCCCCTGCACCACAAAAATTCCAACGCCCTGGTAGTGCATGTAATAAAGCGGGGCATTACCGAATGGGGAAGCAGAAAAATCCATGGAAGACAAATAAACATAAGGAATTAATGCAAGCTGAAAATTTCGAAAAAAAGGAAAATTCAACACCGCATGGGGCCAGATTACCCGGGGTCGTGGCAAAAAATACGCGGGTAACGAGAAAAAAAGTCACGATCGTCAGGTGTTTTCACTCATCATTCCCTTTTGCAAAGGAATTTTAAATTACATTCTAAACGTCCAGAAGCTTTCGATGCTTAAAATTATTTTTTTCCCCTTTATTTCTTTTTTTAAAATATCATTAAAGGGTGATTGTATGATGGTGGTAAGATGATTGGGTGAGATAGAAATAAGGCAATACAAATGATGACGATAAAAAAAAAAAACAAAAGTAATTAAAATAGTAATAACAAAAATAATGAATTTATAAGATAATCATAATAACAAAATGTTAATAATGTTAAAGATAAAACAAAGGGGTAAAAACAGTAAAATAAAAATAACATTATGCTATTTTTATTTTTATTATTATTATTATTATTATTATTATTATTATTATTATTATTTCATTGTTTTATTATTATTATTTTATTATTGTTATTATTTTTTTTGTTTTTTTATTATTATTTAATTTATCATTATTTTATTATTTATTATTTATTATTATAATTAACGATCGAAAAATAATGATGATTGATAATTTAATCTATGTTATTTAATATAATAATAAAAATATAGAATAATAATAGCAACTCACCTTTATCATGGTATTGATAGTGATAAAGATAAGCTTTCTTTATGATTTTTCTCATTCATTCACATTATCATAATTGTTACATCAGTGCTGTGCGCTATGATATATGATGATGATGAAAATGATTGATGGGATGAAGATTATTGTTATTTCATTATCATTACTCATTTTAAGTTGTCTATGTTTCATTCTCTCATTTAATTGTCATTATCATTTTTATTTTATTACATTATGTTTAAAATTATCGTATTATCTTACATCGATATAGCTTTTTTTTTTTTTATTATTTCCTATTTCCATCCTTTCATTGGTTAAAAAACCCTCTAGCTAAAAACATAACAACAAAAGTAGCGTTATAAAACATTTTTTGAACCCTTTTCACTCTTTCTTCAGTTATTAACATTTACATTTAAATAATAATAACGCAAACGACAGGGTTTAAAATGTTTATGGAAAACAACGTCTCTCTTCAAGGGAGCGTTATTAAAAATAAATAAAATAAAAAAATAATAAAAAAATAAAAACGTCATTATCGTGCAGTTTTCGGTTAAATGCCCCCGGGGAAATTTTTGCTGTACAAACCCCTTTCATTGAGGTGAATGCCGGAGAAACATTATCCAACATACAAAAGTGGTGTGTGGTGTGTTTTGTGTTGTGTTTTGGTTTGTTTGTGTGTGGGGGTGTGTGGGGGTTTATGCAAACGGGGAAAAATTGCTCGGATTTTTTAAAAACAAGTTTTGCTTCTGTTTTTTTTTCTTTCCCGGTTCTCTCCTTTTTCCCCCCTTTCCCCTTTCTTCTCTTCGCCCCTCTCTGTTTTCCCCCTTTGTCTTTTAATTGATCTTTTTTTTTAATATTTTGTATCACCCACAGCTATTATTTTACACCCCACACCGCATTATTATATTATTATTATCATCTCTTATCATTATTTTTTTGGTTATTTTGTACCTATTTTATTATTTATTATATTATTATTATTATTTTTATTTATTAATTTTTACTATTTTTCATGATTATTATTATTAATACTACTTTACTATTAACCGTTTATCTAATTAAACCCCTTCTCAACAAAATCATTATTGTTGTCATCACATAATCATCATTATCATCACCCTTCTTAATTTTTCGTTATTTTTTTTTGTTATCCCCCTTTTAAAATATTTTTTCTTTTTTTCGGGGTTATTTCAGTAAAATCATGAAAATTTTTCATTAACAATACCCAAATCATCAAGTTATATTGGTTATAAAATTTTTAATACCAATAATAATGTAATAAAAATAGAAACCACGTACCGACAAAAAAAATTTTAAAATTAAGAATTAATAAAAATCATGTGATGGCTTTAATGTTTATAAAATAAAAATAAAAATAAAGATTTTGAGATGAAGATATGGGGGGATTTATGATGATGGGTTTTATTAGAGAGATGATGATGATGAGGAGGAGGATGTAAAATTTGATCATAAATATAAACGTTAAACTGATATTTAAAAAAACTAGTAAAAAAAAAAAAAAAGTTTATGACCCCTGAAAAATTAAAAAGATACTGTAATAAATACAAAAATTGCCCTAGGGGAGGTAATAAAAGTGGTAGTAAATTTTAATTTCTGATTCACAAAAAATTTTGAAAAACTCTTGGTGAACGAAGAATAAAGAAAAGGAAAAAACTGAACAATAAATTTAGATAAAATCCATTTTATTCTTTAAAAAAAAATTTTCGAGAGGGAAAAAACTACCTTTTGAAATGCAGTGAGTGTAAGGGAAACTCGTTTTCCCCAACTTTCTTGAGTAGGGCATACTAATTTAGTTTTGTTTAAAACGTTTTGTTAACAAAAAACAAGGTTTGCACACCTCTGTTTTGAAATAAAGTATTGTGCTCAGTGCGTGTGGGTTCGTGGCACGTAAAAGCCGAGTTTCTATCTTGGTGTAATAACCCAAAGATTTTTTTTGGGCCCCCGCGTCACCCCCTTGAAATTACTTAGAGCGGTTGAAAAAGAAAACATTATCAACTGTAAAACCCAGTTATTGTTGTTTTTTCTTTTCCTCTTTTTTGTTTCCTTTTACACTTGCCCTTTAATTTAAACTGCAGTAATATTTCTTTGAGCATATTTTGGGCACTTTTTGGGACAGTAACTTTATCTCGGGGCTGAAGGCTAAAGGTGTAAAAAAACGACCGCTTTTATATTGCTTTTTAAATTCTGGTTGAAAACTTGAAATTAGCAGTGCATCTTCCTCTACGTTGGTCGTTCACCCATCTTTTTTCCTATAAACCGAACGCTTGGGGTGTCCGGATTTTGGGGAGTGGGCAGGACGGGGGGTTTGGGTTTCTTGATTACTTATACATAGGGAAAGGGGAGGTGACCTTTCTTGTGGGACAAAAAGGGGGGTCCCCCTTTTATAGGTCTGACAAAACCATACATTTCTGAAAAAAAAAAAACCCCCGTGCTAATTATATTGTGTTTCCCCCGAAACTTTTTCCTTTTTTTTTTCATTTCCAAAATGAGTTTTTAAAATAACAAAAGAGTAACGAATATTTTTTTAAAAACTGTGTATCAACGGAATTAATATACAATGAAGCACTTTTCGCATATTAAAAAAAATCAATTGAAATTTTTCCCCCAAAAAAAGCCACTTCATTCCCTAAAAACCAGAAAAACTAAAGACACTTGAAAGTGCAAGAACAACCATTTACCAATTATTATTTTATTATTATTATTTTTTTATTTTATTATTATTAATTATATTTTTATTATTATGTAAGAGTGTTTGATAACGCTTTTTTTTTAATAATTTAAGGAATTTTCCTTTCTAATCCTGTGACCCATTTGTTTGTGAAAAGGTTAAAGACCACTAAGGGTTGTCACGCGTCCGGAAGGGGCATTTTGGTCCCCAAATTTCCCCTTGATTGAAAGCAAATTTCTCCAAAACAAAGGGGATAACCCCCACTTTTTCCGTGACTCTTATTTGTAAGAAAAATTGGGTTTTAAAATGTGTCCATCAAACAACACCACGCGCACACACCAACACACAAACACACCACACACACACAAACACACACACACCCACAAACACAAACCCCCACACACACACCACACCAAAACACCCACCCAAAACAAAACACACCACACACATGCGCCGCGCACCACAACAAAACACTCACCACCAAGCCACATACCACACTCACACACAACACACACACACAAACACACACACACACACACACCACACAACAACACACACACACACATTTATATGTGCGTGTGGTTGTGTGTTGTGTGCATATATATTTTATATAATATTATATATAATATATTTTAAATATTGTGTGTGTGTGTGATGTGTGTGTGTGGGTGTTTGTCTGTGGGTGTGGTGTGTGTGATGTATGTGGTTAGTATGTAGATGTATAATATTATAGATATTACAATATAACACAAAAAAAAGTATATATGCACATAATTTTTTTAATACTGTGTGTTGTGTTTGGAAAGGGTTTTTAATATTTTATCAGATTCATTTCTCAACTATTTAAATTATTTAGTTTTTCATTACTTTTGTTTCTCTCTCTCTTTTCCCAAAATATATTATAATAGTGAAGATAGACAGATAGATGAATAATTTCTGAATCATATATTAACTGCAGTTTTTTGCCAACATCATGAAGTTTCGCTCATCATCATAACATTTCTGATGTTAGCACATCTTTCCCATCGAAATATAGCACCATATCTTAATTATTAAGTTTAACTTCATATTATTCTGAAGTATTAGCATTATTATATAATATCTTAAGTATTTGGGTATCAAGTAATAAAAGTGTTTAAAAATCACCTAAATATGAAGTTTCGCATCTTTAAACATATGTATTGAAGGTTAACAAGATCATAATTCATTAAAAGCTTAACAGATTCCTAATTTTCTGAATGTTAAAAAAAATCATAATGATACATAGAAATTTACGCATTCATATAAGATCATCATAATGTTAAAATGAAATATTACACTTTAGTATCATCTGAAGTATTTAAAAATATCATCATGAAATCATTTGGGTATTACACCCTTTATCATAATATTTTATGAGTTTAATAAAATCATAAATTTTATATGAAGTTTAGCACATTATCATAATATCATCTTTAGTGTTAACAAAATCAACAATATTTTATAAAATCGGCAAAAATTTATCATCATATTATCTGAAGTTTTACTTGTAATGCTAAAAAAAAGGGAGAAAATGGATCTAGCGATCGCCGCCTCCCTTTCTTGCTAACTTCTTTTAACCCAAAAATCCTCCCGCCCTTTAATTTCTACTTCTCCTCTCCCCCTTTTTTCTACTGCCCTTATATGATTTCTGGTTTAAAAGTAAAAATTTTAAAATTTTACAAAAATTTTTTTAAATTTTTTCCCCAAAATTATTCCTTTATTTAAATTTTTAAACCCCCTTTTTTTTTCCTT
>NW_023642341.1:0-9911 GCF_015228065.2 Penaeus monodon | reverse complement strand
AAAGAAAAAAAAAAAAAAAAAAGGAAAAAAAAAAAAAAAAACAAAAAAAAAAAAAAAGGGGGGGGTTTTGTAGTCCCCCAACCCGCTCCCTCGCCCTATTCCCCCCACCACACCGCCCCCATCTTGCCTCTGTTGAAAACTGAAAAACCCGCAGAAGAGATGTTGAAAAGCGGGATTTCGAAATCCACGAGGCGTGCTGTTTCTCTGCTGCTGGGGAACGGGGTGCCCTCTCTTTTCGCTCTCTTTTTTCTTCTCTTTTTTTTTGCCCTTTTTTTTTTAAATCTGTTTCTCGTTGGGGGTTTTGTGTGTGTGGTGTGGGGGGCGTGGTGGGTTGTTGTGTGGGGGGTGTGTGTGTGTGTGTGTGGGTGTTGTTTGTTGTGTGTCATGGCTGTCTCTTTTCTTCTCTCTCTCTCTGTCTTTCTCTCTCCTTTCTCTCTCTCTCTCCTTCTTTTTCCTCCTCTCTTCTCTCCCCTTCTTCTCTTTCTTCCTCTATTTTAATATAAAATATAATTATAATATATATATACATATATAATATATTATATATATATATTATATAATATAATACACAGGGATATACATCCCACACACACACACACACACCACACCACCCCCACACAAAAAACATATATATATATATATATAATTATATATTATATTTTTAATATATTATATATATAAAATTAACATTATTATTATATATTTTATAATATATAATTAAAATATATATATTATATATATATATTATATATTAAAATTGTATAACATATCATAATATAGTCGCAGTCATGTAAAACTATGTTTTATAAATTCTTCAGACAACAGAAAAATGTCCTATAATGCAAAACGTCCTTTTCCACAAGGAACATTTCTTCTTTTATAAACGAATTTTTTCTTTAGCCACAGTGAAGGCTTGAATTGTTCAAAATTCCCTTTGGGGGGTTTTACACTGTTTCTATTTTTTTAAGAACCTAAAATAGTATGTTTACTCTTAAAAGGAAACGATTGTGTATCTACATCTATTATCATTATCATCTATCTATATATATTTTAAATTATTCATTTATTATCTATTTATCAT
This sequence comes from Penaeus monodon, assembly GCF_015228065.2. Lineage (NCBI taxonomy): Eukaryota > Metazoa > Arthropoda > Malacostraca > Decapoda > Penaeidae > Penaeus > Penaeus monodon. Next base: position 8,830 of record NW_023642341.1, on the reverse strand, counting down.
AAGTGTTTTTTTTTTTGTTTTTACGTTGATGACTTACACATATTAAACTGCCCAAATTTGATTAAAAGGCATTTGATTATTAGTATTTATAAATTAGTAGATAAAAAAAAGGGGGAAAAATAATAAATTAAAACGTTTGTCGTTCTGTAATCACCGAGTGTATGTTTTTTTTTTTTTTTTTTTTTTTGTATATATTAATTATTATTATTTATTTCTTTTTATGGGGAATAATTTCGTGTTGGAAGTATTGGGAAAAGATAAAATATACCATGTATTATGTATGTAGTAGTATTATTTATGTATGTATGTTGTATTTATGTGTGTATGTATGTATTATGTATGTATGTATGGATGTATGTAGTATTATGATGTATGAGTATTATGTATGTAATATGTATGTATGTATGTATGTATGTAGATGTATTTTTGTATATTGCGCATGTATGTAAACCATATGTATAAAGTATTGTGTAAGAGGTGTTGTGCTACTATACACGATCATGCATATTTACAAACTGTAAAATCTAAACCCGACAAAACCCACAGGGGCGGGAGACGATGTATAGAGCGCAACGCCCCCCCCCTGCCAAAAAAGAATAACCTCCGAGCGGGGGCCGAAACCCTTAAGATTCCGGAGGAGCATCGGGGTCCATCCGATACCCAGGGGAGAATCAGACGCTCCTTTGGGGTGCGGAAGCCCCTGTTGGGCGCGGGGGGAGTTCTGCTTTATAAAAATGATCTCGATCCCGCAGCTTAATTGAGCCGGTTGTATGGAGTCTTTTTGATGAATGTTCGCCTTGATGATTATGCCCCCAGAAACTGCTCGAAATTTTTTCGGGGGTTTGGTTGAAAGGGTGGGGGGGGGGCGGGGGGTAGGGGGGGATTGGGAAGGAGGGGGGGGGGGGGTAACGGGGGGGGGGGCAGGGTAGAGGAGGAGGAGGAGGGGAGATAGAGGGGAAAGAAAGAGGAAAAGGGGAGGGAAAAAGAGGAAAAGGGGGAAGGGGGGGAAAAAGGTGAGGAAATGAAGAACCATAAAATTGAAGTTTCAAAGTTTAAGAAAACCCCCGACAGGGGTATATAGCGAAAAACAGCAAGAGAAAAAGGGGGGCAGACAGACAGCGACAGTAACAGACAGGGCAGAAACAAACAGACAGACAAATAAAGAAAAAAGAGAGAACAGAAAGAATGGGTGGGGCGAGAAAAAAAAAAATCCTCGTAAGCACTTTTTTCTCAACAAAAAACCCATTCCCTGACGAATGGCTCCGGGAACTTAGCCCAGAAAAAGACATGACAAAAGGGGCGCAGATGAGATGTATCAATAACCCCCTCCCGGACGCCGACGACGAAAAATAAAAAATTTCCCCTCTCGCCTCTTCCCCTTTTCATCCTTATTCCTCCCTTCCCCTTTCCGTAGTATATCTTTCCCTCGTCAAATTTTCCCTTTTTTATCCCCTTCTTTTCCTTACTATTTAATTTCATTCATCTGTCTTTATATCTATAGCTATATTTTTTCATTATTTCTATCATATCTACATCTATTATCTTCTATCTATTTCTTTTATCTATCTATATATTATATATATATAATTTTAATAATATTATATATATATAATTATTATATAATATTTATAATATTAATAACAGATATAAAATATGTATATAAGCACTTTTCATAAATAGTACAGATATATATGAATATGTAAGTAATATATAAAATATAAAATATATATAATATATATATATTAAAATTTTATATATTATAATATATATACATATATTCATTAATAGTGTGATTGTGTGGTGTGTGTGGTGGAGTGCAAAGTTTTTAATAATATATATATTAAATATATTTATATATAATATATATATATATTATATTAAAGTATATATATAAATTGTATTTTTAGATATATGCATACGTTTTGTATTAAAATGTATACATTTTTGATAATTACATATATAGTATAAATATGTATAAAATTTAAACAAATATATATCTTTTTTATATATGTGGTGTTTGGGGATATTTTTAATTTAATTATATGTATAAAATATACATATTACATATAATATATTATATATATATATATTATATTAAATATATATATATAATAAAATTATACATTTTAAATATATTTATATATAATATTTTATATATTAAAATATAAATTTTATATTTTATTTATAAAATATTTTAAAATATATAAATAAATATATATATATATATATATATATTTATTTATATATTTTGTAGGGTGTGTGTGGTGTGTGGGTGGGGTTTTTAGGTGTGTGTGGTGTGTGTGTTGTGTGTGGGGGTGTGTTTTGGGGGGTGGTGTGGTGTGTGGGTGTGGTGGGGGGGGTGTGTGGTGTGGTGTGTTTTGTTTGTAGGCGTTGGGGGTGTGTGGTGTGGGTGTGTGGGGTGGTGGGGTGGTGTGGGTGGTTTGGTGTGGGTGTGTGGGTGTGTCTATATAATAATTATAATATAAATAATAAAAATATAATATATAATAAAAAACATTTATGCACCACACCACACACACACACTAATAAACACTTAAATATGTAATATATATATATTATTTTTTATAAAATATTATTATATATAATATATAATATATAATTTATATTATATATATATATATTATAAATTATAAGGTGTATTAGTGTTGGTGTGTGGTGAGTGCAAAAAATGTTTATATATATAATATTTTATATATATATTTTTAAATAATAATATATATAATAATATATATATATATTATATATATATATAAATAATATATTAAAATAAATATATTAAATCTATATATATTATATATATATATATATTTATATTATACAATATATAAAAATAATGTGTATTAGTGTGTGGTGTGTGTGGTGAGTGCATAAATTTTTATATATATATTTTAATTATATTATATATCATATATATATATATATATATAAGAGAAAATTATATATATATATAAAAAATTGTATAGTATGTATAATATATATATTTTAATTATATATATTATATAATATATATATATTTTATATATATATTATAAAATTATAATATTATATTTTTATTATATATGCAACGTATTGATATAATAGGAATTTAAAAAAGTATAAAAATTTTATTTTAATAATATGTATAAATTTATATATCAATTTTATAATTAATTTATATATTGGGTGTTGTGTGTATATTTAATATTTATTTATGTATAAAATATAAAAATTTTTACATATTTATAATATATATATATTATATATATATATATATATATATAATATTTTATTAATAAAATATAATATATATATATATAATATATTATATATATAATATTAGTTTTTAATAAATTATAATTATTTTAATATATATATATTTAATTATATAAAATATAATGAAATTTTTATAATTTACACACACACATGCACACCCCCCACAACCCACACACACCACAACACCACCCACACACACCCCACACCCCACTCCACACACCCCACACACACCACACCACACACACAATATAAATATATATAATATATATTTTATAATAATTATAAATTATATTTTAATATAAATAATATATATTTATTTATACTATATATATATATATATATATTTATATATATATATATATATATATTATATATATTATATATATTTTGTGGGGGTGTGTGTGTGTGTCTGTGTGTGTGTGTGTTTTTATATATAATTAATATATATAATATTTTATATATATATATATTTTAAATATTTATATATATATATATATATATATATATATTTTATTTTAAAAATATTTATTAGTTAAAATTTACAATTTATAAATTAAATTATAAAAATTTATATATTATTATTATATTATATATATATTATGTTATAATATATATAATATTATATAATAATATTATATATATTTATATATATTTTTACATAAAAATTATATAATTTATATATAATATATTATAATATATATATATATATATATAATATTGGTGTATGTATGTGTTGTGGGGTGGTGTGTGTGTGTGTGTGTGTGTGTGTGTTGTGTTGTGGTGGTGTGTGTGTGTGTGTGGGTGTGTGTGTGGTGTGGGTGTTGTGTGTGGGTGTTGTGTGGTGTGTTTTTTTTTCTTTTTTTATAAATATATACATATTATAAATACATAATATATTATATATATATATATATATAATATAAAATATATAATATTTATATATATATAATATATATTATATATATATATATATTTTAAAATTTATATAATATAATATATATATTATAATATAATATTATTATATATATATATAAATATATATATAATATATATTATTAATATATATTTTAAATTATTATATATATATAGTAATATATATTAATATTATTTTAATATTAATATATATATTATTTAAAAAATTTTTAAATAATATTATTATATATATATATATATAATTAATATATATATATATATATATTTATGTATGTATAAAATATGATATATTTATCACACACACACAGACACACACACACACAAAACCCCACACACACAACACACACCACACACAACATACACCCCCCAACACACACAATACACACACCACACACACACCCCACAACACACACACAAACACCAACACACCCCACACCACACACCACACCCCACATACATACACACTATTATTATATATATATATATATATATATTATATATATATATATATTAAAATATAATTATATATTAAAATATATTATAATATATTATATATATAATAATATATTATAAAATAAACATTTTATATATATATATAATATATATTTTAAAATTATATAATATATTATATATAATTATATACTATATATGATATTTTTTATAATCATACATATATATATATATAATAATAATATAATAATATATATATATAATAAATATATATATATATATATTATATAATTATATATAAACACACACACCCCAGACCACACCCACACACACATACAATATATATTATATATATATATAATATATTATATTATATATATAAAATTTTTATAAAATATATATAATTTATAAATATTAAAATATATTATATATATAATTTATATTTTAATATATATTTATATATATTATATATATATTTTTTATATTGTGTGTGTGTGTGTGTGTGTGTGTGTGGGTGTTGTGTGTGTGTGTGTGTGTGTGTGTGTGTGTGTGTGTGTGTGTGTGGTGTGTGTTTTGCTGGTGTGTGTAATGTATAAATTAATACATATATATATATATTATATATAATATTATAATATATTAATATATATATATAAATACATATATAATAAAATATAATATATATATATATATATATATATATATATATATATTATAATATGAAATATGTATATTTTTATACATTTTAAAATATATAAATATACACACACACACACACACATATTAAATATGATATAAATTTGATAAAAAAATTTATACATATTAATACATATATATTTTACTTAGAAAATGTATAATTTTAAATTACTATATATGCATATATACATAAAAAAACTATTTTTAATATATAATATATATATATAATTATATATATATATATTAATATATATATATATAAAAAATATATATAAAAACATAAATTTTAAATTTATATTAATAATATATAAAAAATTATAAATAAATAATAAAAATATAAAAATTTATGCACCCACACACACCACACACACAATACACACTTATTATTGAATAATGTATTTTAATAATAATATATATAAAATAAAATATTTATAATTATATATATTTTAAAAAAATTAAAATATATATAGATAATATATAAATAATATAGTAAAATATATTATTTTTAAAATAAATATATATAATAAATATATATAAACATTTAGCACTCCACACAACACACCACTAATACACACTTAAAATTTTAAAATTATAAATAAAAATATAATATATATATTATAATAAAATATATTTTAATAAATTTTTAAATATATATTTTAAACATATATATGGTGTTTTTAGTGGGTGTGTGGTGTGGGTGCTAAATGTTTATATATATATTATATTATATATTATTATATATATATAATAAATAATATAAATGAACACACACCACACACACACACACACCACACCAACCACAACACACCCCCACACACACACCACACCACACACACACACACACACACACACCACACACACCCCAAAAAACACAACCCACACCAACACACACACAACACACACACCATACACACACACACACACACACACCACACCACACACATACAAAATATTATTTTAATATATATATATATAATAATATATTTTAATAAAATATATTTTTTATATTATTATAAAATTATATATAAAATATTATAAAATTATATATAATATTATATATATATATATATATATAATTTATATAGCTTTTTTTAAATTTAACATTATATGTATATTTTTAACATACATATATATATATATATATATATATATATATATATTATATATTATTAATTATATATTATATTATATATGTAAATATAAAATATATATATATTATATATTATATTATTATTTTATATATATATATTATATATATTTTTTTGTGTGTGTGTGGGTGTGGGGGTGGTTGTGTGTGTGTGGTGTGTGTGTGTGTGGTGTGTTGTGTTGTGTGGTGTGGTGCGTGGGTGGAAAAGTATAAAAAAATTACATTATAATATATTATTATATATATATTTAATATATAGATTTATATATAAATATATTTTTTTTTTTATATAAATAAAATATATATTAATTTTATATATAAAAATTAAAATATAATAATTATAAAAGTATATATTTAATATATATTATATATATATATAATATATATATTTTATTTATATATATATGTAATATGTATTATTTTCATTTTTTAAAATTATAAATAACACACACACACATATATAAAATAGATATTATTTTGATTTTAAAAATTTTTTAAATTTATTACATATATATGTATATTTATGCATAATGTATACATATTATATACATATACGTTGCTTATGCAAAAAATATACTATTATATATATAATATATATATATATATATATATATATATATATATATATTTTATATATTATATATATATATATATATATATATAATAACAATACATATGTATATATAATATATAATATAATATTCATAATATCTGTACATATCTATGAATAATGGCTTAATACAATTATAATCTGTTATATATATATATATAAATATATATAAAATATATATATTATATATATAATATATATATATATATATATATATATATATAGATAGATAGATAGATAGATAGATAGATAGATAGATAGATAGATAGATATAGATAGAAATAGATAGATAGAATATAGCTATAGATATAAAGACAGATGAATAGATAGATATAAATATGTACAGGAAAAGAAGGGGGATAAACATAGGAAGATGACGAGGGAGATATACATACGGAAAGGGGAAAGGGGGAGGAATAAGGATGAAAAGGGGGAAGAGGCGAGAGGGAGAATTTTTTTATTTTCTCGTCGTCGGCGCCCGGGAGCGGGGTTTTTGATACATCTCATCTGCGCCCCGGTTTGTCATGCCCTTTATCGGGGTTAATATTTTCCCGGAGCCATCGTCGGGGGAAGTCGGTTTTTGTGGGAATATAGTGCTTCGATCGGTTTTTGTTTTCGCTCCCCATTTTTTGTCTCTCCTTTTTTCTCTATGTCTGTCTTTTTTGTTCTCCCCGTCTGTTATGTCGCGTCTGTCTGCCCACCTCTTTCCTCTGCCTTTTTTCTCGCTATTTTCCCCTGTCGGAGTTTTTAAACGTTGAAATTCATATATTTAGGTTCTTCATTCTCACCCCCCTTTCCCCCCTTTCCTCTTCCTCTTCTTCCCCCCCTTTTCCCTCTTTCATTTCCTCACTCCTCCTCCTCCTCCTCTAACCCTGCCCCTCCCCCGTTACCCCCCCTCCCTCCTTCCATCCTCCCCTCCCCCCCGCCCCCCTCCCACCTTTCAACCGGGAATCCCGGGGAAAAATTTCGAGCAGTTTCTGAGGGCAAATCCATAAAGGCGAAAATATAAAACAAAGACAGCCCATACAGACGGGTAAATAAAGCTGCTGGTACGAGATCATTTTTCTAAGAGCAGAACCCGCCGCGACCAACAGGTTCGCACACCAAAGGAGCTCTGATTCTCCTCTCGGTTTGAGATGGGTTTGATGCCCTCCGGAGTCTTAAGGGTTTTTGGGGGCCGCTCGGGAGGTTTTTTCTATTTTGGGAGGCGGGGGGGGTTCGGCTCTATACACTCGTCTGCCTGCTGTCGTTTGCGGGTTGGGTTTACGATTTTACAGTTTTTAAATATCATGCATGCAGTGTAAGTAGCACACACCATCATGACACACATACATCTAATAGGTTACATACACATGAAATTTTCATACATAAAAACATACAACATACAAAAACATATATACATACATCATACTACATACTACATACTACATACAAAAACATACATACATACATACATACATACATACAAATAAATGACGAAACACAGTAACATACATACATAATAGTACATACATACATATATACAACAGGTTTTTAAAAAAAATTTATAAAGAAATTTTCCCCCAGGGAAAAAAAAAAAAAAAAAAAAAACCCCAAAATTTTCCCCAAAAAAAAAAACCCCGAAAATTTTTTTCCCCAAAAAAAAAAAAAGCCCTTTTTAATTAAATATCAAAAAAAAAAAAACAAAAACAAAAAAAAAAAAAAAAACATTTTAAAAAAAA
>NW_023642340.1:0-9911 GCF_015228065.2 Penaeus monodon | reverse complement strand
TATTTATCTCATAGTATATATTTAATAGAATAAATATAATAACTATATTATAGTATATATATTATAGCATCATATATATTATACATATTATATATAATATATATATATAATAATATTCTTATCTATCTATATTATATACATATTATTACATATTATTCATATATATATACTATATTATATATATATATATATATATGTATATATTGTTATTATAGTATTATATAGTATTAAAATATTATATATATATATATAGATGAGTATTATATAATATATATGTTATAGTATATAATTTAATATATATATTAATATTATTATATTATATATATATATATATATAATATTTATATCTATATATTATATATATATTATATATATATATTATTATTATATATTATATATATATCTATATTATATTATATATATTTATTATATATTTATATATACTATATATATATTTATATATTTATAATATAATATATATATTCTAATATATACTATATATATATTATAATATATATATATTGTATATGTCGCGGTTAGCTCAGTTAAATGTATATCACAGCCTCTTAAGTTGTTCTAACTCTAAGGGCTTATCCGCCAAGGTTAATGTTTTTCGGAGTTTTCTATCTTTCATATGCGGTAGCACTGTGGTCCGATTTAGTTCAAGATAAATGGCCAGAGGGAATCTAATAACTGAGAGAATCCAAAAGAAAAAACCCAAACACTGATCAAGGGTCATAAAATGGACAATATACCTTTAGTGTCTTTTCTGGTGACTGGCCTTGCGTGTGCGTGTGCGAAAGTAAGAGCGAGAGCGAGTGAACGAGAGCGTGAGAGCGAGTGAACGAGAGCGTGAGAGCGAGTGAACGAGAGAGAGTGAGTGAGTGAACGAGAGAGAGTGAGTGAGTGAACGAGAGAGAGTGAGTGAGTGAACGAGAGAGAGAGTGAGTGAGTGAACGAGAGAGAGAGAGAGCGGAAGAGAGCGAGAGCGAGAGCATGTGTGGTATGGGGTGGGTGCGTGCGCGCGTGCATGTACTCGTGAACAAGGGTAACAATCAAATAATCAACTCGATTAAAATCACGTGTTCACCATGAAAAAACACAGTGTTAGGGGCCTTTCCCTGCCGAATCTTACATTAGTGTAGCTCTAAATCTTCTCTTATACAGCACTTGAATTTATTAAAATAAACACAAGGAACAAAAAGGTAAAATCGGACAAAGAAATAAAAGAGTGAGTTCTGGTGTTTACTAAGAGAGTGACAGCGTACATATGCAGAACCAATATAATTATCTTTACCTTCTTATATTTAGCCACAGGTCGCTTTTATAACCCACTGTCGATGGGATTTCGTCACAAAAGTCCAGAAAAATAGGTAAAAACACAAAAGGCGACAGCGTTTTTGCCTTGGCAAAACCCCACCCTGCCCTCTCTCTGTTCCAGGTGCTCTGGCGGGCTCCCCCAGGCGCGCATCCTCACTTCGCGGTAATTATTTTACCCCCCCGCGCACTAAATCCCCTTATGCGCATTATCGGTGCTGCATTTCGGGAGCCCTCTAAACTACTTATTCATCGTTTATTCTTGAAATTGCAAGGTGGATTCTCATTTTCTAATCATGTTCGCGCAGGTGGTGTCGTCTGCACCGGGTTTTCCCGTGCCTCTTGCAGTGCTGCTGTTTGCTTCGGGGTTTTAGGCATACTAGGGCTGCAGTTTTTCTGGGCGCATATGTGTTGAAAATCTGATCACGACAACCCCCCCCATGGCCCGGGAGTGAATGTGGGGGTGTCGCCCCACTCGCCTCGAGTCCTGGATGGTATCCCTAGGTTCCGCCCCGGGTCCGCCCATGCCCGTGCCGATCTGGCGCAGAAATACAAGCCACATGGGGAAAATCACAGCGACGAGCCGACCATTCACACTCCCATGTCCGGGACATCTAGCAGCAACAACCAAGGTTCCGTTCCCTCCACCTCGTCCACTCGCTCATACCGCTACAATCCGTCACGGTTTCATCTAAAGGGCAGGAAGGGGGAGACCTGACCAGAAAATCTGTGGAAGACAGTCACAGAACATCCAAAATACATGGCTGGGGCCGTGTCATCGGCTCCTCGCAGCGGCAGGACCTGTGGATATCAAAAGGCAGTAATTAAAAAGGGCTGTGTATACTGACCCGGCCCTCAAAGGGAAAAACTACCAGAAACTCGTAAAATAATAAATAAAGTAAAAGGAACAAAACATAAAAAGGAACATAAAATCGGTAAAATGCTAAATTAAAATTAAAAATAAAACCGATCAGAACCAATAACTAGACACAAACTAAAAGAAAATTTTTTACAAAATTAATATCAACTTAAAACTAAGGACTTACAGATTAAAGTACATTAAATTAAAGGTACACAACTTAAAAGGGTAAAAGGTATGTAAAATAACAAAAAAATGAAAAGGAGATTACGAACAAAAAAAGTAAAATGAAATTAACAAACATAAAAGTAAATATAAAATTTACAAACATAAAGTAAATATGAAATTACAAACATAAAAAAAAATAAAAAACAATATACATATATAAAAAAAGATATACAGGAGATCTTCATGTACTGCATTTCAGCAAGGGGCGTACGGGAGGATAGAAGCAGTACTTCCCGAGATCTATATCAGCATCCTCCTCATGATTTAGCTGCTGACAGTCAACAGATGGGTCAGACTGTGGGTCGGGTGGACTCACGAACGCTAGTTCATCAAGTGTCCTGAAAGGTTTTATCTGGTTAACATGTAATCTGCGTTCTTTGTAAGGTGGTTCTACATCCTGAGTGATGTAAGTTACAGGCCCAACACGCTTCATTATGCGAGCTGGCCCATCCCAGCGGGAACCTAAAGTTCTGTGGGTGACAGGCAATGGTCAGGTGAGTCTTAGTTTTGACAATACTACAGACCTGGGTAAACAACCTGTTTGTAAACTCACAACCACCATCTGTCTGCAGGAGCCGTGGTGGCCCAAAAATTGTCAAAAAGTCGTTAATGTGAGCCTCTGCAACAACCTCGGCCTCCTTAGACGGAACTGGAATCAACTGCAAGAATCGTGTCAGATGGTCAATGAGAACAAGAATATACCTATACCCAGCAGTCGACAGGCCACAGTCTACAAGATCAGCTGACACCTTTTCGAAGGGAGCTGACACCTCTGGTGCAGCAGCTAAAGGAGCTCTGTGTGGAGTCCCTTTTCCCTTTCGCGGGCATGTTGCACACGAAGCGCATAGATCTTAACATCACGCAACATGTTCGGAAAATAAAATAAATCTCTTAACTTCTGATAGGTCCAAAATACACCAGGATGAGGGGCGAATGCACTATCATGTGCAAGCTTCAATGCAGCTGCACGTAATGACCGAGGGACTACCAATGATGTACTACATGCCCAGGCAACTCACGAATGTGATAGAGAACACCGTTCTGTAAAAGAATTCTCAAGAGCCAAAGGAAATTTCCCTTTTTGGGGCAAGCTCCTTTCCTCCAAATATCAATGATCTCCAGAAGTAACGAGTCCTTGAGTTGCTCTTCCCGCATAGCAGGGGGATCAACATCACAAGATCAATTTGCCCTACGGAACGAGATAACATGTCTGGCACTTTGTGTTGAAACTCCCTGTTTATAAGTGTTTTGGGAATTGATAATGAGATAGCTCATAAGCCCAACGTGACATTCGAGCGCTTTGGTTTTTCTGGTAAAAACATATACTAATGGACGGTGATCAGTGTACACAGTAAACTGCCTACCACAATATAAGGATCAAATGCCCGGACTCCTTCTACAACGGCCAGAGCTTCGGCATCTGTTGCAGAGTAACGTGTTTCTGCCCCACGGAGTTTTCGTGAGAAGTATGCAACTGCAGAAGGGTTGCCATGAGCATCCCTTGCATTAAGCATGCGCCAATAGCCAATTGTAAAGCATCTGTGTGCCCCTCAAAGGGGTCATTAAAGCGGGGTTTTCTGCAATATAGGGGCAGAAGCCAACTTATTTTTTAAGGACTGAAAGGCTTCTTGTTCAAGAGTCCCCCACCTAAATGACTGATCCTTTCTAGTTAATTGTGTTAATGGGCTGCTATAGCAGAATACTTAGGTATATGTTTTTAAAAGAACCCTGTAGCACCGAAAAAGCGGCGCACACTTTGCATTTCGTGGAGGTTTTCATATCTACAATGCTACGCACCTTCCAGGGTCTGGCAAAATCCCTTCAGGGGTTACCTTAAGCCAAGGAATCGAATTCCTGCACAGCAAACTCGCACTTTGCCGGGTTTGAGCTTAAAACCAGCATCATTTAAAATTTTAAAAGCGTTTCCTCAAGCTGTATGAGGTGAGATTTGAAGTCAGGGCTATAAACTACAACATCATCCAGATTAGCACGAGTGTGCCTACCTAAAACTGGGGAAAGTACTACATTCATGGTGCGTTGGAACGTTGTTGGTGCTGTAGAAAGCCCAAAGGGCATCCTACGAAATTGAAACAGACGGTAACCATCACTAAAAGCAGTTTTGGGTTTATCAGAAGGTTCTACGGCCACTGACCAATATCCCAGAACGGCTGTCGAGAAGTGAAAAGACCTGAGTGTCCTGAGCTCATCTACAAGTTCGTCAACCCTCGGGAGGGATATGTATCAACTACTTTACAGAATTAAGATCCTCTAAGCTACACAAAAGCGTAAACTACATCTTTCTTTTTAACTAACCAACGGCGAAAAGCCAAGGAGATGTTGATGGCTCAATGATACCAGCCTTCAGCATTTCATCACACCCTTTCGGATTTCTCTTTCGCCGACTTGGCATACGCCACTGCCTGTGCATAGTGGGCTTGCATCACCTGTCACGATCTTATGTGTCACGCCAGGTACCAAACCTACTTGAGTTTTATCTCCTGAGAAGAGAGAAGGGAACTTTGCAAATACTTTTTTAATTGTTCCCGTTTCTTTGAGTTAAGATGACCAAGAGATGGTCCAGCAACTATTTCCTCACTATCTGCTTCAATTAGTGCCGATTCAGCGATGGCACTTGCTTCTAAAGCAGCATCAATTTCCCCCACAGTATCACTACCAGGCAACACAGAGAACAGATCATCTACCTGAGAATCATCGCCAACTGAAGACCATGCTCCTTGTCAAACTCATCCTCTTCCCAATCAAAATCTGGTACCTCCTTTATGACTGTCCCAAATCAACAGCTGCTACTCTTTCTGAAAATAGGTTATCTTTAGTTTCACAGCATTAAAGACATCTAAATTCCTCTGCTACACAAATGAGACCCGTTTTGAAGTGTTACAGGTTTAGCTGTTAAATTTACCACAAAAACGGAACATCTTCCTTTTTAGGTATCACTAAAATTCGAGGTATATCAAGCGCAGTAGTGCAACTACTTATCAAAACGGACTTCCCACTGAAACAAAGGGGATATGCTGCAAGTTACATACATACCATGTGGGCTGGACAAACCGTCTTGCAAAATGGAGCCAACGTAAATCAGGAGGGGCTGTTGATTGCAAAATGATACAATGCCAGAGATTCCCTTTTTCATACGCAAAGGATAAACTTCATTATCAAGATGAAGGGTAAGCATCATGAGTATCAGCATCATGTATGATCTTATAATGTACTCTGCGCAGCAAATCCACACCAACTAGAAGATCACCTGGAAATGATACAGCATCAACAAAAATAACCCTGTGGATTAGCCTCTTACCAGATATAACCAAAACCCCAACATCCAACTCTTTAATCACAGGAAGTTCTTTTCCTGCAACTCCTCTTAGACCTCGATGTGCGATAAAAGATTTGCGTGGTGAAAGGTGTGACTGCTTCTTTTCCCTTTAAATTTAAAATTACCCGGCTCCCAGTGTCAATAAATGCCTGCAACAGTTTCCCCTCTATATTTAGTCTCACGGGAGGTCGTCCGCTAGGCCATTTTGGTCGAGTCACCTGGTTGTTGCTCGTGGAACTGCACTCTGGAACCCTGCCCCCTAAGGTACTGTTCTTCTCCCGATGCAGCAGGTCCCGTTCTGCTCGGGATGTTGAGAAAGGGACATTCTCTCCTGAAGTGCCCTTCCCCACGGCACGCCCAACACGTTCGTGAAAACTGGCCTCATGAACTGATTTTATGCTCGAGATGGTCGGCGTGGTGACAACCCAAGAGGTCTGAAAACCATTTTGGCCCCCTTTTTTCTATTCCAGCTACCCTTTCTTCCAGATCTTGCAGAGAGGGGAAAAGACGAGCCGGTCCTTCTTCCTCTGCACGGACGCCCATCCTTTTTGTTCCAACCCGCTGGTTACGTCCACTAATTGCTTTAGTGGGGCATCCTCTGACATGGCACACATCTCCTCAGCCAGCCTGGAAGACCTTGCAAAAATAACCCCCTGATTAGTTCGTCTGGCTCTCCAATTGCTTCAGGGTAATCTCGAACGCCCTGATAAACGGCACCCTCTAGTGCAATGTAGAAATCCAGAGGAGCTTGACCACTAACCAGTCGTCGTTCATGGAGTAGCCGAAAATAGTCACTGGCAGAGCAGGTTCCCCGATACTTCTGTCGTAGCTTTTACTTAAAATCCCCCCCATATTGTGATGCTGTCAAAGATGGGGCTGTTGATTATCAGATCTGCGGTCCTCTACAAGATGCCCTGGCGTTTTTTTATAAAAAATGTTATCATTTTTTGGATTGGATAAGTTCTCAATTTGGCGAATCCACCTCTCTATTTCTTGATTACGTCGAAGTGGTTGGAATGCTGGAGGTCGCCTGAAACTTTTGGGAAATTTCTCCTTCCCATGTAGACAGCAACCCTAGTCGACTGCCCCCCAGGCTCGATACGATGAGGTGAAGAAGGCCCAGACTGCAGGTTTGTGGAACTTTGTTCGCTCACTTGGAACAGGTGTCTGCCGTGGGTTGATACAGGGTTAAACTTGGGGGGAATAGACCGAAGAGCCTCTCTCAGGGAACGGTTTGCCTCTGCCACAACAGCTCTGTCCCGTTCTGCTGGATGGGCGAGAGCAGTCCTGGCTTCAAAAAGTGCTGCGCGGTCTCTTTCAACGGCTGCTTCCCTCTGGGGACTCTGCTCTTCCCTCTGGCGAAGTGCTTCGTCCCGAAGCCGGGGATCGTGTTTGCAAATGTATTTCGAGGATAACGGTTCTTTTTCCATCAGGACTTTTGAGTTTCTTCGTTTTCTTACGTTCTTCTTCCAACTTAGTTTCTAACACTTTAATAATTTCGTCACTTTTTCCTCCCGTCCTCTTTTCCTTTGCTTCACTTAAAACATACCTCTCTTCCCACTCACTATCTGGCCTTAAGGGTCGAAATTTGGCCTGCCAGTTTCATTTAAAAACTAAGCTCAGTGTCAAGTAACCCTTCCACACGTGAGACTTCCTGCCGCTCATCACCTTCCGCGGCCGGGGCGGATTGAGCTGCATCAGGGGCCCAAATTTCCTCGGGCGAACCATTTTAAACAATGTGTCACTTACTACACAAAACCGTCTTATGTTCAGTGTCTGTTCACACTGGGGTTGCACTGGATGGAGCACTAGACACTGTAAAAATCACTACACAGTAAAACACTTTTCCCCAATGCTGTTGCAACACCTGCACCTTTGAAAGTTAAAGAATTTTCACAACCATCACCAAAAATCGATAAAATACAAGAACATAAAATGAGAAAATATTAAAACAAAATAAATACACAGAAATACATAAAAACACACCTTGGTAAATGAGAAGCACAAGCACCAGAAAAGATCCCCCCAGGCGCGCATCCTCACTTTCGCGGTAATTATTTACCACCCCGCGCACTAAATCCCCTTATGCGCATTTATCGGTGCTGCATTTCTGAGTCTCTAAACTACTTATTCATCAGTTTTATTCTTGAAAATTTCAAGGTGGATTCTCATTTTCTAATCATGTTCTGCGCAGGTGATGTCGTTTTGCACCTGGTTTTCCGTGCCTCTTGCAGTGCTGCTGTTTTGCTTCGTGGTTTTAGGCATACTAGGGCTGCAGTTTTTCTTGGGCGCATATGGTGTTGAAAATCTGATCACGACATATATATAATGTATGTATATATATATATATAATATATAATATATATATTATATATATATATATTATATATATATATATGGGCCGCGGTGGCCGAGTTGGGTTAGAGCATCGGACTCAGGTTCGAGGGGTTTGATCACCGACCGGGGCGGTTGTTCCCTTGGCAAGGAACTTCACCTCGATTGCTTACCTAGCCCACGGGGGGCCAAGCCAGCCCAAGTCAGTGCTGGTCCCAAGCCCGGATAAATAGAGAGAACGTGGAAAGGAACTGGGGACCCTACCACACACTCACTCCAAAAGCATCACAACATGAGAACTACAATTAAGTATCATGCTGTGACCACGGCGGCTCAGACATGAACTACCGTTATTAATAGTATATATATATATATATAATATATAAAATATAAAATATATTATATATATATATATACACACACCCAGACACAGACATACAAAACCAGGCACACGCACACACGCGCGCGCACACCACCACCCCACACACACACCCACCCAAACACCCCACACACACACACACCCCCACAAAACACACACACACACACACACACACCACACACACACACACACATATATATATATATATATATATATATATATATATATATATATATACATGTGTGTGTGTGTGCGTGTGTGCGTGTGTGGGGGTGTGTGTGTGTGTGTGGGGTGTGTGTGTGGTGTGTGTGGGGTGTGTGTGTGTGTGGTTGTGCGCGCGCAAATTACATATATATATATATATATATATATATATATATATTATATTTATATATAAAATATATATATATAATATATGTATATTTATGTATATATACACACACCACACACACATACACACACACACACACACAACCACACACACACACACACACACACACATATATATATATATTAAAATATATATATATATTATTTTATATATATATATATATATACATGTGTGTGTGTGTGTGTGTGTGTTTCGTGGGGTGTGTGTGTTGTGTGTGGTGGTGTGTGTGTGTGTGTGTGTGTGGTGTGTGTGTGGTGTGTGTGTGTGTTTTGGGGTGTGTGTGCGGGGCGCAAATATACATATATATATATATATAATAAAATATATATATATATATATATAATGTATATTTATGTATATATATACACCCACACACACACATACACACACACACACACCCCAACACAAAAACCCCACACACAAAACACCACACACACACACACACACACACACACACACACACACACACACACACACACACACACACACACCACACCACACCACATATATATATATATATATATATATATATATATATAAAATATATATGTATATATATATATATATATATATATATATATACATATATATGTGTATATATTATTATATATATATATATATATATTATATAACATGTGTGTGTGTGTGTGTGTGTGTGTGTGTGTGCGGTGTGTGTTTTGGTGTGTGTGTGTGTGTGTGTGTGTGTGTGTGTATAAATTATATATATAGTATATATATATAAAATATATATATATAAAATATATAATTTATATATATATATATATATATATTTTATACTATATATATATCATATTATATTATTTATAATATATATATATATATTCATATATATAGTATATTTTATATAATAATATATATATATATTATATATATATATATATATTTATAACACCACCACCAAAACACACCACACCAAAACCACTCCACCACACACACACCACACACACAACAAACAAAAAAAAAAACCCCCAAAAAAAAAAAAGTATAAAAATATAATAAAATATCACTCTATATATATATATATATATATAATAAAAGATTTTTTTTT
>NW_023642339.1:0-9911 GCF_015228065.2 Penaeus monodon | reverse complement strand
TGGTTGGTCGTTTTCGAAGTGGATACGTTTTTTGCTGTCCAATCGCGCGATTTCTTCTTGCAACGAGATCTGGGGTGACAAGAGCTCCTAAGAAATTTAAAAGGGAAACCTGTTAAATTTCTATTTCCCCTTGCTTCAGTGGACAAAATTGTGGGATCTCGGATTTTGAAACTATCATGCATTTTGTTTACTTGCTATTGGTTTAGAGGCCAAGACGTTCACTGGTTTCCCCAAAACAGCCCCAAAGAAGCTTTTGGAGGTCATTTGCAGATGGGGCCCATGGGAGCTATAACGTCTGCAGAACGAAGATTTTTGGTCCTACAACCACTGATAGCGATTTCACTTAACGATCTTCAATTTGAAGAGGTCGGGAAACATCATACAACCTTTTCGGATATTTCGTTTGATGAGGAACCGGGGTTAGTTGTTCCATTGGGATATACGAGCTATTTTTACCGTACATACCAAAAGTTTTTTGATAGTTTCCTCGGTGTTAGATGGCTCTTTCAGCAAACATATTGTTTAAGAACAGGACCATCAATTGATTGCGATATTTGGAGCACTCAATGTTCCTGACTTCGGGAGAGCGAGGGAACTACCGATTTCTCATTTCTCTAGGAACTTGCATATTCCATAAGATATCATTTAGCTGGTAGGGACAACTCACTTCTGATTTCTGAATTGGGACTGATGTGACAGCTTCAGACTAGATCCTTATGTGGCACTTGTTATCATTAAAAGTTCTTGAACTTTTTTTTCACCGACCCATTGGTATCCTGGGTTTCTCGCGGAGAATGCGTCCGTCTGCTGCATTCTGCAATTTCCCAGGAGAAGAATCGTCGACCAGTAATCTCCCTTATCCTTTAGAACATCTCTTTGGGATTACAATTGAGATTCTCAACTTTATCAGATTTCTCCTGCAGCCACTTTTCTTTAGCTTTTATATGTTATTTTTTGCAAAGATTGTTTTCTAGTTCATATTGCATGGTGTTCTGTTTTGAACCTTGCCGTTTTTGTAGCATGTCTCTGAGCTCTGGGTATCTTAGAGCTGCTGTTTGGATATTCCCAATGAACACACCAAAACGATGGTCAATATCTTTTTCAAAAAAGTCTTGTATAAAGGTTTCTCATATTTCTGGATTAGTTTGTAATGCATTGAGTTTCTCATTTTTGAGAGACATCTAAATTTTAGTATTACAGGACTGTGGTCAGAATTTGCGTCTGCACCCGGATATATTTGGGAGTTTTTAATTGCGTTTCCGTATCAATCATAATTTAGTCTATATGGTTTCTGGCTCTGTCCCCTGATTTGATCCATGTATATCGTCGTCTGGGTGCACGTTAAACCAGTATTTGTGATGCCCAGATTTTTCCCCTACACCAATAGTCCGTGCAGTCAACAGTCTTAGCATAAAAGTCACCCATGAAAATTATAATTTACTTTTATTTACAAGATAACAAAAATTTCTTCAAGTGAGCTGTAGAAGCTATTAATTTGTACCAGTGGGAAAAGATGTTACTAAGATATTTAAAATACAGTACTAGCTTTTAATTCACTAGGAGCATGCGTTCGTTTTTGGGCAAGAAGAACAGGATGGGTTTTTTTTATGAAGGACCAAAGCCACTCCATTTTTTTGCTTTTATCTCCTGAAAAAAAAATCTGGTCTTCCTTAAGTCAACAGGATTGTACCATTGATTTTGCCCCAAAACCTAAACACTGTATATTCATTATCTCCATTTCGTGAAGAATATTTTCCTGTTTAATATGGGCTCTTGTATTACGTGTTCCAATCTTGGATAGTACGATCTAGATCATACAGCTTATAATACTTGTTAATTGGTTTGCAGTCGCAGGATGACGATCGCGCATCCTGCATTTGAATGCTATTACCGGGCGCGACATCTCACCAGATAACCTTGTGATGCCCCGTTTACGCCGTTTTGGTACTTTAATTTTTACTTTCATCATGTTTACTAGCCTATAGGTGTAGCTGACCATGGTCTTTTCCCCCAAAAAAGTAATTGATTAGGTAATCATTGTTGATGTTTTTCAACCCCTATTGTATTACGATAGACTCACCCCTATTGTATCTATGTTGATATGCCAAAATTATGAAAATCTGCGCGCGTGCTCAGTACTCCCACGAGCTTGACATGTGTAGGATGTAAAAACTTTTCGCATTTGGGGAAATTTTTTTGTGCTTTTGGGAAAAGGAAATTTTGAATATATTAGGAAAATAAAAACCTAGAACGGTTTTTTATACAGTAATTTTTTCTCTGTGCTTGGGGGTGGTTTTCTTTTTTTATGTTTGGGGTGTGGTGTTTTGTTTGTGTGGTCTGTTTATGTGGGGCGTGTGTGTGTTTTTTTAGGGGGTTTTGTGTGTGTGTGTGTGGGTGTGGGGTGTGGTGTGTGTGGTGTGTGGTTTAATGGTTTATCCAAAAAAACCAAATTTGGGCCTTTTTGTTTCTTTGCAGAAAAAATGTAAAAGCCCCCTTTTTTTTTCCGTTCTGAATTATCTATTAGAAAAACTATTGGGGAAAAAAAACATGGAACCTCGCAAATGAAAGATATTTTCCCTTTGGGGAAGCTGAGTGGGGGATTTTTTTTCTTGCATTTTCTTTTTTACACAAAACTTTAAATATAATATATAAAACAAAAACAACAACAAACACACCACACACAAAAACTTAATTATATATTTTAAAAATTAATATATAATATATATATATATATATATATTATATATATTATATATAAAAATTATATTTTATAGTAAAATATATATAGGGGCTGCTTTTGGGAAATAGAAAAATACATAGACAGAAAAGTAAAAAAGAAAAGATTCCTATAAATATACGTATAATATATATATTTATAATTATATATATATAAAATATATAATATAATTATTTATATATGTATATTTTTGGTGAAATATATATGTATATGTGTGGTATATAGTTTTAATATATTTTTATATATATAATATATAAAATTATATAAATATATATATAAAATATATATATATTATATATATTTTGATATATATATAAAAATTATATATATATGTATACTAATATTTTATTATATTATATAATTATTTATTTACTTTTTATTTTTTTATATATATACATACCCCACACACACCCACACACAAAACACCCACAAAACACACACACCACACAATATATATTATAAAATTTATATATATTATTATATATTTTTATATATATAATAATTTTATAACGGGGACAGGGAGGGGTGATGGGAAAAAAGGGGAAGAGGAAAAACCGAAACAAGACTGAGCGCCAATATCAAAGATATTGCGGGCTGTCGATGGTCCGGGGGAAAAAAAAGCGTAAGATCGGTTTTTTGGCAAAGGGAAATGGGGAAGGTACGCTGCTAAAAACATGAGCATCCCCGTTATTGATGAGTTTATATATATTTTTAATATAGGTTTTTAATGATTTATATAATATAAAATTATATATATATATATATATATAAATGTTATTTTAATGTATAATATATATTTTTATATATTAAAATTATAAAATATTATATATATATATTTTCCTTTTTTTAGGGGAGGTTCATGTTTGAGCCGCCGTAGCACAGCTAATACTTAACTGATTTTTCATTTTGTGAGATCTTGAAGTGAGTACGTGGTAGGGTCCCCTTTCCCCTTTTCCACGGAGAAGCCGGGTTCCTTTTGGTAATCATTCCTTCTATTATTGGGGACTAAAACCAGAAAATGACTTGGGCGGGGCTTGTCCACCCATTTGGCAAAATAGGCAATCGGGTTAATTTCCTTCCCCAAAAGGAACTTACGTATTTAGTTCGATTCCCAAAAATTTTTTAAAATTTTGGGCGCGTGCTCACATATGCAGCGAGCGATGCGTGTGGCATGGATGCACTCAACCCTCGCATGCGGCGATTGTGTTTTCATTTGGCATTGTTTTAAAAAAATTTTTCAAAGGAAAATTTTAAACAGGACCTGACTAGGTGTACCCATCATCAAAAACGGTATGCTAAATTTTTTAGCACCCGGGGAAACCTCTCCACCATCCTTGAAAACAAAAACTCGATTTTTACGCTTTTTCTTTCCACTTGTACCACGAACCCCCAAAATATCTTTGATTTTGTCGTCAGTCTTGTCTTCGGTTTTGCCTTTTCCCTCTTTTTCCCTTTTCACCACCCCTTCAGAAATTTTTTTCTAATACTTTTACTTCCCCTTACATGACCAAAAATTTCCCCCTTTTCAAAAATGCCCAACAGCCGGTCTTAAAATTTTTATTTTTTCATAAACCGTCATTTCGTCTTTTTCTCGGTTCAGCTAAAAACGCAGTACGGTCTGAACACCACTTTTTAAAAACTTTTGATTTTTTTTTTGTCTATCTATTTCACCCCAAACACTCAAAACCATATGAACAATTGGGAAAACAAAGATTTAAATAACCTCAGCTTTGTCCGAAAAGGTAAGCTTCGGTTTTTCCAGATGTTATTGAGAGCAATTGTGGCTTTTTTTAAAAAGGGGAATTCTTTTTTTTATCTCCGTGAATCACATATGTATTATTTAAAACGGGCCCCCAAGAAAAAGTGAATTTTTCCCAATTTTTTTCCACAACCATTTCTTGTTTGGTAACATTTCTCTTTTTTCATTGCCAGTTATCTTTGAATTTCATGATCTTAGTTTTTTTGGGCATTAAAAACCCAACCAGCCTTTCGCTTGCTTTTTAAACTTTATTAGTATTTGGGTTTTGGGTTAAGGGGATACGCTGGCAATCAAAACTATATCATCGGCGTACCTCGGGTTTTTGATTTTTTTTATCCTCAACATCCCCCTTTCCCTTTCAAAATTCTCTAGAGCACCTCCAAATTTTTGGTTTCAAATATTTTAAATTAAAAAAAGGGCGGGGACAGAATGCAACCCTGTCGCACTCCTTGTTTTACTTCGAAATTTTTGTTAAACCCAAAGTGGTTCTTACAGTGCTTGTTGGGTTTGGCATAAAATGGGTTTTATTAGTTGGGATGATTTTGTTTTTGGAAAAATTCATTCGTTCATGTTATTCCCGAGGGTATCGTGATCAACAAATAAACAAAAGCTTTCCATAAACGTGAAAAACAGGTTAGGTTTTTTTTGATGTTTTCTGTTTTTCTCTAGGGTCAATTTTTTAAATTTTTGAAAACTGGTTTCTGGTACCTTTTCCAGAAACGAAAAACCGCTTGTTCTTTTGCAATTTTTCCCCTTTTTTAAATTCAACTTTATTCTTTTCAGCAATAATTTTCAAAAAAAATTTTGGGTGCTTGACTTTTTAATGCCCAATTTTCCTATTTTTGTTTTCTTGGGTGCGGGCACCTTTTTTAGGTATGGGAGTAAAGGCTTTATTTTTACCCAGTTTTTCTGTCCTCTTCTTTCATTCCAAAATTTTTTAAAAAAGTTCGCCAGCATTCCTTTAATTTTTCTGCGGTTTTTTCATCTATTCCGGGCTCTGTTAGTTTTTTACTTTCTTTTATGGCTTTTAAACTTCGTCTAGCAGTGGCGGTGGTTCATCTTCGTTGTATTTATTAAAATTTAAAGTTGTTTTTGGGTTTTATTCTTTTTGTATAGGGTTGGGAAAAATATTGATTCCATCTTCTTTGACTTCTTTTCCTCACATAAACAAATCCATCTTCCCGTTTTGATATTGGGCCAAATGTAGGTTTTTAAAATTTTTGTGTGATGTTTCTACTCCTTGGTAGAGTTTTTATTTCCTTTTTGGTAGAACAGTTTCAATTTTTTTGGGAATGTTTTTTTTAAATTTTTTTCTTATCTTTTTCGCAATAAACTTTTAATTTTTTTTATTTTGTTTTTTTTAAATTACTTTTTTAACTGGGTTATTTTATACCCCTTTATTTTTGGCATCTTCTTGTTTTAATTTTACTTAGTGTTTTTTCCGTATCCAAAGGGGGGAAATTTTTCTTTTTCCGGGGGGGGGGAAGTTTCTTAAGCTGTCAGCAGGAGTTTTTTTTCTTCTCCCATAACTCATTTGGTTTTTTTCATCTTCACATTTATTGAGTTTTTTTCAAATTTTTTGACACTGTAATTCTGTAAAATTTTTTATCAAAAGTTTTGTAGTCGAGCTTTTGAGGTGGGGTTTTGGGCGCTCCATCTTTTTTTTAGGCTTTTTTTAAATCGATAGTTATAGTTGGGGGTTACTTTGGCCCGTCGGCACCAGGTCTTGTTTGGCATTTTTTTTTGCAACTTTTTTTCCCTTTTTGGGGTTTGCACAAGTAGTCAATTTTTTTGCGTGGGTTTTTTTTGTCTGGGGAAAAACCCCGTGACAAGTGTCCCCGGGGGGTTTGGGCAATGGATTGGCTATAACTATTATTTGTACTATAAATTTAATAAAATCTTTTCCTCTTTCATTTATTCTCCAAGGCCGAAATTTTCCCCTACATACACACACCCCACACACCACACACCCTACACACCAATAATATTATATATATTATATTTAAAATATATATATATAAATATAATATATATTTTATATATATATAGTATATATTAAAATTTTTAATTTTTATTTAATATAGATTATTATACAAAAATATATAGTTAAAAATATATATATTTTATATAAAATATATAATATATATTTTAATATATATATATATATCTATATGTTACATATATTTTGGTATATTATATATGTATATATATATAATATATTTAAAATATATATATTTTTAAAAATATAAAATATATATATATTTTTACATTTTATTTTATATTTACATACTTTTGGATATACACATCTATGCATATGTGTTATTAAATTATGTATCATTTTATATTGAAAATATAATAATTATAATATATTAAAATATTTTATAAAATAATATATATTATAATATATATATTATATATAATATATATATAATTATATATTAATAAAATAAGGGTACATTTTTTAAAACCCGATCCCTAGATTTAAATATAAAAATAATTATATATTTTTTATATTAATATATATAATTTTATATATATATATATATATATTATATATAAATAAAATATATATAAAATTATTATATATATATGCATATTGGGACATATTATATTATACACACATTTTTTTTTTTTCAAGTTTCCCTGTCCCACCAGGGGGTTGGGGTATGGATTTTCCCCGATTTTTTTGGCAATTTTGAACGGGGGTTGCCATTGCCCGCCCCGGGGGTTTTTTTCGGTCACCATCTCTTTTAACCCCGGGACTTAAATGACCATACATAAATATATTATATATTTAATTTTATACATATTTTAATTTATATAATATATATAAATATATATATTTATATATATATTATATAAAATTATATAATTTTATAAAAATACTCAATATTATAAATTACGTTTTTTTTTTTTTATACAACACACACACACCCCACACACACCCCAAAACACACCCCACACATATATATATATTATATATTTATATATTTTAATATATTATATAATAATAATATAATATATATAATAATAATAAAATTAATATATAATATTATAGGATATAAGGAAAAATATATGTTTTTTTTATTTTAATATATACTTACATACCATAATTTAAAAACATTTATTTATAATAAAAATAAAATATATATTGTTAATCTAGGGTGTGTTTTTTTACAGTGTGTGTGTGTGTTGTGTTTCTTACATGTGTGTGTGGTGGGGTTCTCTTTTGGGGTGTGGTGTGTGTGTGTCACACACACACACACACCCACACACACACCACACACACACCCCACACACAGCAATATTATATATATATATATTAATATTTATAAATAAATTTAATATATATTATATATATAATATATATATATATATATTATATTGTGTAAAATATTACTATATATTCTTATATATTTTTTAAATAAATTTGTTACTAATTTATATATAGTTGTATTTATACAAATATATATATATATTATTATATAAATATATTATAATATATATAATATATATAATATATATATTATACTTATTATATATATATTAAATTATTATATTTTATAATATTTTATATTATATATATTAAAATTTATCACACCACACACACACACCACACCACACCACACACCACCACACACACACACACAAACCCCCCAAAACCCCCACAACCAACCCATATATTATAATATATTTATATTTATTATTATTATATTTTATATTTTTTTATATTTAAAAATCGTATGATTGGGACACATACCACATTGCCCTTTTTATTTTATTTATAGAGTATTGCTATAAAAAATATTTATTATTTATTTTTTTAACATATATAAATATATAAATTATTATAAATATATAATAAAATATATTAAAATTTTAATAAATTTTAATACTTTATGCATAGTGTGTGTGTGTGTGTGTGTGTGTGTGTGCGTACATATGCATTTACTACATACATACACATTACATTTATCGTGAAAATATATATATATGAATTATATACATATACATATATATATATATATTTTTATATTTTAATATATAATATAATATATATATATATATAATATAATAATATATTATATATTAAAATATTTTATAATATATGATCAGTAGCCAGTAGATAATATCTATAATAGATACAAATTTTATCATTCTTATACATTGTTAATATATTTTTTATTTTATATTTATTATACATATGTCATATATGTATAGATTAATCTGTACTATATAAGCTATATCTATCTGGCTACATGTACCCATAATATATATATATATATTAATATTTATATATATAAATATATTATATATATATATATTATAATATTATATATATATATAATATATAATATTGTATGTATATATATTCATATATAAATTTTTTCACTAAAATGTATATTGTATGTATGTATGTATATATGCATTTCGCACAAAAAACACCACAACACACCCATATGCATTTATGTATTTTATATATAATATTTTTAAATATTAATATATATATATATATATATTATTATTATATTATATGTATTAAAATATATAATATAATTTTAAAATCTATGCAAACCTAAAAATTAAATAAAGGGGTATTGGATGTGTCCCTATATACATGCATATATAAATATATATATATATATAATATATATTATATATATATAATATATATATATATTTTTATATAGGTGTGTGTGTGTGGTTGTGTGTGTTGTGTGTGTGTGTGTGTGTGTGTGTGTGTGTGTGTGTGGTGTGTGTGTGGGTGGGTGTATAATTATATAAATAATATATATTAATATATTTAAATTATATATTAAAATATATATAAATATTATATATATTAAATTATATATATATATTAATATTATATATATATAATATATTATATATTTTATATATTTGTTAAATACCACATATATAAAATATATTAACAAACTATTTAAAATATATAAGAAATATAGAAAATTATGTATAACAACATAACATATATATTAATTTTTATATATATTATATATATTTTATAATATTATATAATTAATATATTATATATATATATTGCGTGTTGGGGTGTTGTGGTGTGTGTTGTGTGTGGTGTGTGTTGTGTGTGTGTGTTACACACACACAACCCACACCGAGCCCAACCACACACAACATGTAAGAAAAACACACACCCCCACACATGTAAAAAAACACACCCAAATTTAACATATAATAAATTTTATATATAAATAAAAATTTGTGAATATAATGTCGTTGTAAGTATATTTTATAAAAAAACACTATATTTCCCTATAATACCATATATATATATAAAATATATATATATATTATATATATATTAAAATTTATATATATATAATTAAATATATAAAATATAATTATAATATATATTGTGTTGTGTGGGGGTTGTGT
>NW_023642338.1:0-5000 GCF_015228065.2 Penaeus monodon | reverse complement strand
GAAAATATAAAATAATATATTATAAAAATATAATATATATTTATAAAATATAAATATAATAAATATAAGAATTAAATAAATATATAATATTATATATTATAGATATGAGATATAAATTATTTTAATAAATAAATATATAAAAATTATATGAAAATAATATATAACACACACCACACAAACATGTAAATTATATATTAATAAATAAAAAAAATAATATATTTATTATATATATTAATATAAAATTTTATATATATAATACATATATTTTTTAATAATATTTAAATATAATATTTTAGAATGATATATTAAAATATATATACAAACCCACAGACAAAAAAAAAACCACACACGCCACACACACACACCACACACCACACACACACACCACACCACACACAACCCACACACACACCACACACACACACAACCACACACCACACAAAACACACCACACACACAACACACACCACAACACCACACACACTCACCCAAACACACACAATAGGGGTTTTTAAAAAATTTTTAAAAAGATATTATATACTAAATATTATATATATATATAAATAATATAAAAAATATATAATAATATAATAATAATTGATATATATATATAAAATATAATAAATAGGATATATATAAATGATATACATATGTATGATGTATATATAAAATTTTATATTATATAATATATATAATAAAATAAAATATTTTTAAAAATGTAAAATATTAGATATAAAATATTATTATATTATTATAATATATAAAATATTTTATATATAACACAGTGTGATATAATGATATATACAATACATAGACACACACAACAACACCACATTTTATAAATATATATATTATTATAATATAATATTATATAAAATATATTTTTATATATATATATATAATAATATATATATATAATTTAATTATATTTTATATATATAAAATGTGTGTGTGTGTTATAAGTGTGGATAATTTTCTTTTTCTGTTAAGGAGGGATAATTTTTCTATTCCAGTGGACCACGGGGCTTTTTCCACGGGGACCCAAAAATGCCCCAAAATAAAAAACCCCCCTAGCGAGGGCGGAGGCATTTTTTATATCTGACCTCTTTTGCCCGGGAAGTCCGTGCCAAGCTACCGACGCGGTGGGGTACCTCGCCTCCCTCGGGAGAGTTCGGTCAAGGACCAGCCGGTAGGTCAGCTCCCCCCTTCTCGGGCACTGCCCGGGGCCCTCCACGGGGCGTTTTGCCCCTTTTAGACAAGCGAGCGTGTCGTAGCGTGGTTCACCCCTTTACGTGTGTTTTGCGTCCCTGTCAGCCATGTACTGAGAGCATAGCCTTTTAAATCTGGTGGCGGGGTGGCGCTGGTCCTCCGGCTCGCAGCTGAACGAAAAATTCCGAAGAAAACCGCTCGCCCGCTCAAGACATGGAAAAAAAAAAAAAAACAGGGAAAGTCATTTTGGGCCCCCTTTCTTATTTTTTTTCCCTTCTTTCCCAATACTGTGTTAACCCTTTGTTTTTTTGGGTTAAAGGGCTAATGACAGCAAGGGGACTTTTTCCACTATTCTTCCCCCTAGATCGCATTTCCGGCGATCGAGTAGGCCCCCCCAAAAAAACATGAATAGTCGTTATTTAAGTAATTAAATTTATTTCTTCTTTTTTAGAGATTAATTGTTCATCTGCAACGTTTTAACGCGTTGTATTTTATTTTTCAAAATACCATTTTTTATCTCGTCCTAACCCTCCCCCCCGCCCGCCCTGACCCTTTTCTTTTTTCCCCGGTGGGGGCGGCGGGGTGGGGTCAGATGACCACGGGGTTCCCAAATTTTGGAAGAAAATACATTTTAAGTTTTTTAGGACACGTTCTATCGGCGTAGAGCGAAGCAGGTAACAAAATTGTATTTTTGGATATAGCGTGGGTCTCCCCATATCATAGTGCACAGGGTGCCCCAATTTTCCCCCGGGGGGGCGTAAAGCCAAAGATCTGCGCCCCGTTCGAGAGAAAGTTATCGTTTTTCGGCTCCCTTTGAGCGGTGTGACCCCGGGTTTCGTCCGTTAAAATGTAGGAATAGGGTTTAAGTAGAATCATTTTCCTTATAACAAACCCTTTTCCCCTCTTGAAGTTGCTTTCATGTTTTGGGTACACCCAAGCGGGTTGTGGATTCGTGAAAATTTATATATTTCCCCCGGGAAATTTTTGGGCGCCCTTACGATACGCAGAAGAGAGAGGAATTATATTCCCGGCTCGAGCGCTTCAGTCATTGGCATTGGGTATAGGATCCCCCCCTATGAGGTTTATTGAAATCGACGTGCAAAACTAGACAGTACCCCGGGAGTTCAATTTTTGGGCCCCCAGAAGATTTGCTTTATAAAAAAAAAAAAAAGGCGAATATTTTTTTTATGTCACCCTTATTCAGCGTACATTCTCGATTCATTTTATGTTTAATTTAATGTGGTAGTTGAAATAATCTAAAAAGCTAGCATTGTAATTTACTTTAGTTTTTTTATGCGAACGTTAATTTCGTGTTGTATTTTTTCTCTGTGTGAGGCCTCCGTTTCCCCCTCATAACGAAGCTGTCACTCAAAACACGCATACACACAAATCAGTCACTACAAAAACGGATAAAAGACATGGGCCTTTTTTGCTTTTGTGCCGGCGTAAAGATTATCTCTTAACCCCCAATTTGTCTGTCGCGTTGTTACAATTACATCTATTTTATCTGTGTGAGATTGGCAAAAGATCTTTGCGGATCGCGATTCGTTCCCTTTTCTATTTTTCATATCTACAGAGGGTTGGTAGTCAAATAGGTCTATGGGGACCGCATGACATCTCCCTTCTATTTTTCTTTACATTTGTGAAAATAAAAACAAAATGAAAAAAAAAAGACGAAAATAAGTTTAAAAAAAACCCAAAATTAAAAAACCCAAAGTTATAAAAAAAAGGTATGGTAATTAAAAAATTTTTCTTGTTCCCTTTCTTTTTTTCTTCTTTGGCCCTTGTGTATGATCGGTCCCCGACTTATATTGCAGTGGGGCCGAACGGCACCCAGGAGGGCCCCTTTGGGGCTGTAAGAAGGGGCGTCATCGAAAATGCCATAGGCCACGGACCCGGATTTTTGTAGAAAAGGTTGCCTGCCCCCTCCCGTACATCCCGCGAACCAGCCCCCTTTCCGCAGGTATCAGTCGCCCCCGAATGCTGGCCTGGCGGACGCCCGCAGACCCCCCTCAAATCCAGGAGCTGTACGCAGATATCAGCAGCCCCGAGATGCCGCCCCCGCCCCGGGCGCCCCTAGATCCGGATGAAATTTTCGAGGGGGGTGGGACGCGAGAAGGACCGGACGAGATCTGTGAGGAGTGTGGACGAGGACGCCGCGAGTTTGGCCGGGCCAGGAAAAAGGAGTCAAGACGAATCCCAAGTCAAGGAGGACCTTTGCGAGACTTCGAGGAGTGTGAAGAGGGCGGACAGTTTCACAGAGGACAGGAGGTTGGGACGACAGGGAGAGAAGCCACGAAAAAAGGGACCCGGCGACGCACGAGAACGAGACACCCGCCAAGTTAGGTCACCCTGAAGGGCCTCGAGGGGGAGGGCGAGTGGTGGCCGAGAATAAGAGGGATAATTTATTTTTGTACAGGAGTGGGTAACTATTCTATTTCCAGGGGGCCCCCGTGGCTGTTTTCCACGTGGACCAAAAGTCCCAAATAAGAACCCCCCGCTCAGCGAGGGGGAGGTACATTTTTTTTTACCTCGTTTGACCGGGAGTTTGGCTAAGCTACCACCGACTAAAGGGCAGCTCCCCCCCTCTCCGGGCACTGACCCTGCCTCCCCGGGGGCCTATAACCGTATAATAAACAGTTTTTTTACTTCTGGTGTCAACTTCAGAAAAAAGAGTCAAGCCCAATCCAGTATAATCCCCCCCAAGCAATTAATTTGGGTTTTATACCCGTATAGTGTGGTGTGGGGTGTGTGTGTGTTGGGGTGTGGGGTGATGTGTGTCTTTGTTTTGGGGTGTGGTTTGTGGTGTGTGGGTGTGTGTGTGTGTGGTTTTTGTGGAAAAACGCGCGCACACAACCGCCCCAAAATAATGCAACATATATATAAAATATAAAATATTATATAAATATATGAATTTAAATAAAATAAAAAATTATAATATTTATAAAATATATATATAATAATTTATACAAATGATACACAACAAGAAATAAAAAAATAAAATTAATATATAATATATATATGAATTTATTTAAAAATAATTAAAAAGGGAAAATATATATATTATATAATTAATATATAAAATATTAAAATAGAAAATATATATATATATAAATAAGATATTAAATATATATAAATATAAAAAAAAAATAATAATCTATATATATAATTATAATAAATATAATTAAAATATAAAAATAATATAAAAATTTGGAATATATATTTATATATTATAAGTATATATATTTAATATAAATATATATTATATTATAAGTAGATTATTTTAAAAAAATTTATAAAATTTTAAAATTTTATAATATATACAATAATATATATATATATACCCCAAAAACACACACACACAACACACACACCCAAAACAAACACACAAAACATAAAAATTATATATTAAAATATATTACCTGAGTGGGGTGATAAGAAAATGATAAAAAAAAAAAAAAAAAATCTAGAGTTTTTTTTATTTTTACGTCGCTTCTTTTACAGAAAACTGTTCATCCCAAATTTTTTGATTACACTTATATGTTCATGGAAATTTTTAGATTGTAAAGGAGCGTTTTAAATTTCAAAGTTCCTTTATTATTTTTTAGGCTGACCCCGTTTTTGATTTCCCACCCTAAAATTGGGAAACTTTATTGCCCTTTAAATTGAGTTTATTATGAATGCCAAATTTCCGTTCTTTTTTTTTTAAGGGGGAGGAACTTTTGGTTCAGTTTACAGGTAAACCCCATAATGCAACGTTTGCAGGGTTGGTTTATCAAGATATTTTTTCT